>NC_056044.1:19866568-20166568 GCF_004379255.2 Salvia splendens | reverse complement strand
GAGACCATACACTGATAGTTCTAGTTCACTACCCTTGTTATTACAAACCCACAGAGTTTGGGATTCCCTTCAAATGAGTTGGCCGGAAATGTATCAAACTGCCCGCCTCTCGGAATCTCTCCTTCAAGATCATTGCCAGCAACGCTCAACCGTGACAAGAAACGTAGCCCCCTCAGAGACTCAGGAATCTCCCCGGAAAGATGGTTCCCTGACATATTCAGGCTCTCCAAGTTAGTCAGACCCGAGAGCTGGCTCGGGATGCTGCCTGTGAAGCGGTTGTTGCTGAGGTCCAACGCTTGAAGAACCTTCAACCTTCCTATTTCTTGTGGGATTTCTCCGCTGAGATTGTTGCTGCCCACAGCCAACATGCGGCGCAGGTTGTAGAGACGGTTGTACTGGTTCCCGTCTATTAGAAACGGCAGCTGCAGATAGCTCATGTCAGAGGAGGTGTTGTTTTCAGATAGCAGAGCTGGCATGAGGCCGAGCTGCGGTGGGAGGTGTCCAGATAGCTGGTTTTCGGTGAGGTTGAGAGCGTAAAGGCTTGGCATAGCTCCCAACCAGCTTGGGATTGTTCCTGTCATCCTGTTTTTGTATAAAACTAATCTTTTCAGTTTGGTGAGCTTTGCAATCCAGGAAGGGATATGGCCTTGTAGAGAGCAGTTTCCTAGAGAAAGAATCTCCAAACTGTGGAAGCCTACTCCAAGGGTGTTGTCATCGGGCATCATTGAAAGATTAATGGGCTAGATTAGATTAATAGGAAATAATTCTATTGGGCTTGGTCCAATGTTACAATTATTCTATTATATATATATCCTCTATTGTAGAGAACACAAGAGATAGAAAACCTAATTCTCTAAGAGAGAAAAGCGGCGCTACGTTCACAAGAGATTTCCTAGCTTTCTCTATAGAACGATTGTACCGAGGAATTGTTCCTGCATCGGATCAGAATACACGTGGACCTCGATAGTAGTGGATTCAACTTGCAGGATACAATCGTCGAAGAAGAACAACACAACAAGTAAGATTTAGTTCCGTTGTGTATTATGTGCTCAACTTGCAATGTGATTATGAATATAGATCTGGAATTCTTGTCCGCAATTTCCGCTGCGCTCATTAGATGAATACAAGAATTCCTAACAGTGGTATCAGAGCTCGGGGCTTGATTCATAATTAATTTTGTTTCCTAATTAATTCGTGGATGATTTTGAAAATCAAAATTATGAAATCAGATTTCAAAATTCTTGCAATCCAATTAATCGATTTGATTCATTCAAAATTGAAAAATTTCGCGAAATTCAAACAAGTCTAAAATCAATATTGGCTTCGAGCAAACCCCAATCACTCTGCAACTCCTCGATTTGATCGGCGACTGCTTCTCGGACGCGGACGGAGGGCTCGCGCATGGCGCGGCTCCGGCTGCTGGCGCGACGGTGGGGGGTAAGATCTGGTCGGAGATTAGAGGCGTCGTATCGCGCGCCTCATAGATCTGGACGTCCTTCATGAATCTGCCGGCGAGATTCTCTAAAACGATGCCGTCGGAGGCGCCGAAGATGTCGAGGACGTGCTTGATGAAGTGCTGCTCATCGGAGGTGAGGGAGTCGAAGTGGCGCTGGTCGGCAGAGAGGTCGACCTCCTCCGCCGTGCAGAAGGAGGCCTCCGCCTTCTTGCACATCTCCCAGACTTGAGGGTAGTGGATCGGAAACATGCAGATATGGTTGGAGGTTGTGGCAATGGAGGATTAAGGGATTTGGATTTGGATTTGGATTTGGATTTGGAAAAGAAAATCATGTTCCGCGACAAATCCATGCCAAGAAATTATTATTTATTAATAGTGCCAGTTTAGGGTATCCTATTAATTTAGAATTAATATTAAGTATCCTAAATGTGCCTTTAATATTAGTTTAGAATTAATATTAAATATCTATTTATATTAGTTTGGAATTGATATAAATTAGATGATAAATTTATTAATTGGATTAATGTATGAATGAGCAAGAATTGATTAATATTATTATTTTGGAATAATAAATAATATATGTGTGCTTGATGATGATTTGGAACTATCACTTAATTTACAAATTTATTAATTTAGAATTAATATAGATTGGATTAATTTCGTTAATTAGATTAACAAATTGGGACATAGTTATCATCTGGAAATGATAATATATACTCCACAACACAATATTAATTTGGAATTAATATTAAATATATATAATTATATTAATTTAGAATTAATATAATTAAATCCACATTTAATTAGAGAATAAAATTTGATTGAGCATTATTTGATATCCTATGTGATAAGCATGCTATTTGATTTATGCTTATTTTTTAACTATAGTAGTTAGAGACCGTTTTATTGTCTGGGTAGGCGGCGCCCAGTATGTGTAGTCCGTGTTATACTATGTCTGGGTAGGCGGCGCCCAGTATTTGTAGTCCGTGTTATACTATGCCTGGGTAGGCGGCGCCCAGTAATTGTTTGAAATTTAATATTGGATATTATATTCACAGAACTAGTATCACACTTTTCCCCACAAAATATAAGTCTTGTTTTGAAACAAATGCGTCGTCCATCACAATTGTTTGATGCTCCTAGCCTTTTCGACCATGAGTTTTACGCCCTCGCGTTCACTCTATATCCACAAGGTTTAGGCTCATTCAATGATGCATGGTTGGCATCGTGTGATGGGGTTGACTTGCTTAAATTATTTTGAGTAGCCCTCGCAACCAAATGATTTATGGACGCATATTAATTAGATTAATAAACCAAGAATTGTAAAATTGTTGTTACAATTGGCTTGGAGGCCTACCTGGTGATATTATTGTAGCCATCAGCCCTCGCAGAGACTACAACTATATAGACTTGGATCTTGGACCACTAAAATTTATATTTGATATAAATTCGTATTTTATGTTTGGGGGCATAATATATGTTGAAATTAGTGGGAGCTAATCAATACAATAAACCCTTGTTTGATTAGTGATACGAATGTGATCTTTATATGCTTTTCTAATTTGCCTTTCGTTTTATTTTCTGTTCAGATAATATGTCAAACTTATCTTATGAGTGTATGATGGAATCAAACAAATTGACTAGGTCAAATTTCACGGAGTGGCAGAGAGACTGCCCAAGACTTAAGGCACAAGGTGCAATGAGTGGGAGCTCAGCTATGTTTGTCATTGAGATAAATATGTCTATGAATAACTCACAATCCTGGGTATTGGATACCGCTTGTGGTTCACACATTTGTAATAATGTGCAAGGTTTAATTGACAGCAGGAAAGTGAGGCCTGGGGAAGTAGACCTACGTGTTGGAAATGGAGCAAAAGTTGCTGCCGAACGCGTGGGAACTTATAGATTAGATCTTCCCTCAGGACATAGACTAGATTTACATAATTGTTATTTTGTTCCAGTTATTTCAAAGAATATTATTTCCATTCCGATGTTGGACATCGAAGGTTTTTCCTTCCATTTTGCAAACAACAGATGCTCGTTTTCTACTAATGGATTGCTTTATGGAAATGCCTCGTTAGAGAATGGATTATATATGCTTGAATGCAAACGGAATATTCTCAATGTGCAAAATAAAAGACTTAAGCTATGTAATACGGATAATGCTACTTATCTTTGGCATTGTAGACTTGGTCATATCAATGAGAAAAGGATAGCGAGATTGAGAAAGTTAGACTATCTAAATTCATTTGATTTTGAATCATATGGTGCTTGTGAATTCTGTCTCAAAGGAAAGATGACTAATAAACCACTTTCTGGGAAAGGGGTGCGTGCTAATGATGTGCTAGAGTTGATCCACACAGATGTGTGCGGACCGTTTCCAACTCAAGCAAGAGGTGGTTATTCGTACTTCATTACTTTTACTGATGATTTGACAAGATATGGATATGTGTATCTTATGAAACACAAATCCGAGGCCTTTGAGAAATTTAAAGAGTTTAAGTGTGAAGTTGAGAAACAACTTGGGAAAAGTATCAAAACTCTTCGATCAGATCGAGGAGGGGAATACTTGAGCCGAGAATTTCTTGATTACTTGAAATCGCATGGAATTCAGTCAGACTGGACACCTCCTGGTACACCACAAATGAATGGAGTATCTGAAAGGAGAAATCGAACATTATTAGATATGGTTCGATCCATGATGAGTTTAGCTAGTCTTCCTTTATTTCTCTGGGGTCATGCTTTATTGACTGCTATTTACATTCTGAATAGAGTTCCATCTAAATCAGTTGAGAAAACACCATATGAGTTATGGTATGGCAAAAAGCCTTGTCTTAACTATATGCGGACCTGGGGTTGTCCAGCCTTTGTTAAGAAAATGATGACTGATAAGTTGGAATCTAAAAGTGAGAAGTGTTATTTTGTGGGATATCCTAAACAAACTAGAGGATATGAATTCTACTGCCCCGGAGATCACAAGGTGATAATCTCTAGGAATGTGAAGTTTTTTGAAGACACTTATGTCTTAAAGGAACAAAGTCACAACATGGTAGATCTTGAAGAAATTCAAGAACCACAAGATAACATTAAGAATGAGGTATTGTCAAATGGTTTGAACAATAACTCAGTGGGAGTTTTTGATGATCTATTGAGAGGGGAAATTACTATTAGAGGAGACCTTAGAGGGACTCTCGAAGAGCCTCCTCAAGACAATGAGATGCATCAAAGACAAGATGATACAATAGTTGCATCACCTCTACCTCAAGAAGATCATAGTGATATTCCTGAACCTACTCACATTCAGAATGAACAGCCCGAGCCAGAAGAAAACCAACTCAATAGGCCTAGGAGGATTCGTCGTGCACCTGAGAGACTGAATCTAATGGTTGAGAACCAAGATGATGAAGTTGATTTAGATTACGATGAGCCTAAGACCTATACCGAGGCGGTGTCAGACACCGATCGAGAGAAATGGCTTGAAGCCTTGATATCTGAAATGGACTCGATGTACTTCAACTTAGTCTGGGAACTAGTTGACTTGCCAGATGGGGTTTACCCCATAGGCTGCAAATGGATCTTCAAAAAGAAAAGAGATGCAGATGGCAAAGTACAAACCTACAAGGCTAGGTTAGTGGCAAAGGGTTATAGTCAGCGCGAAGGCATTGACTATGATGAAACCTTTTCGCCAGTTGCTAAGATCAAGTCCATTAGGATATTACTTGCAATTGCTGCATACTACAATTTCGACATTTGGCAAATGGATGTCAAAACCGCATTTCTCAATGGAGAATTAGAAGGCGATGTCTATATGACACAACCAGAAGGTTTTGTATCGAAAGAAAGGCCGAATGCAGTGTGCAAGCTAAAGAAGTCCATCTATGGACTTAAGCAAGCTTCGAGGAGTTGGAATATTTGTTTTGACAGAACAATCAAATCGTTTGGTTTTGTCTGAAGCAAAGAGGACCCATGTGTTTATAGTAAACGCGAGAATGGAAACGTTGTCTTCCTCATCATATATGTTGATGACATCTTGATTATGGGAAGCGATCGTTCCATGATGCAATCCGTGAAAGAATGGTTGTCTAGTTCCTTTATGATGAAGGATCTGGGTGATGCTTCCTACATCCTTGGAATCAAGATCTATCGAGATAGACCAAATAGGATGTTAGGATTATCACAATCCACTTACATAGACAAGTTGCTAAGGCGCTTCTCAATGGAGAACTCTAAGAAAGGTTTTCTTCCTATGGGACATGGCATTGTATTGTTAAAGAAGGATTGTCCTTCTAATGACAAAGAAAGAGACAACATGAAAAGGATCCCGTATGCTTCGGCTATAGGATCTATTATGTATGCCATGATTTCTACTAGGCCAGATGTGGCCTATGCGCTTAGCATGACAGGCAGATATCAGCAAAATCCCGGTGAGGAACATTGGAAAACTGTTAAGACTATTCTTAAGTACCTTAGAAGGACTAAAGAATATTTCTTAGTCTATGGTGGACAACCAGAGTTATCAGTTACTGGGTACACTGATGCTAGTTTCCAAACAGACCATGACGACTATAAGTCTCAGTCTGGATATGTTTTTGTCCTCAATGGTGGAGCAGTGAGTTGGAATAGTTCCAAACAAGGTACAACTGCCGATTCCACCACCGAAGCCGAGTATATTGCTGCATCTGAAGCTGCCAAAGAAGCTGTTGCTTTGTTAGAGTTCGTTAAAGAACTGAGTGTCATTCCGAGTGCCAATAGTGCAATACCTTTGTATTGTGACAACACTGGTGCTGTTGCGCAAGCAAAAGAACCCAGAGCTACGAACAGGAACAAGCATGTTCCCAGAAGATATCATCTGATCAGAGAAATAATTGAAAGAGGCGACATAAAATTAGAAAGAGTACCCACTGATGATAATTTGGCTGATCCTTTCACCAAACCGTTATGTATAGCAAAACACAACAAGCACTTTGAGAGCTTAGGTGTTAAACATCTTGGTAGATGACTTTGAATCAGTGGGAGTTACAGTTTTATATGTCTTAGAAACATTTTGTGTTGAGACAATATTACTTGATCACATTATATGAAAATTTCATTTTCTATGGGTTTTGTGCACTTATTGGAATAATTGTTTTAAATGTTTGATTTTATTCTAAATATTTGTTCCCTTGAATTATGACTGTCGTTAATGGTGTGAGACATTAATGATATAGTATAATTCTAAAATAGCCCTAACCAATGATCATCAAGAATGAGATATTGATGATATGTTATAGGTTAGCATGGGGTTTGCATCACATTCTTCGAGAATGTAGTTGTTCTCACAACTACGAGATATTAGATACTAGTGATGGACACATGGTATACTTTGGAGAGTATTGGTATACCCTACTATTAAACTGCTTTGTTAGGTGTCTACAGTTTATTAGTGCATGAAGTATGTAATAGTCCTTGGATCTGAGGTCATTACACATTTTGTTTGTTGAGTGGTGTGCTTTGATCTTGTCCAACGCTTTGCCTCCCCTCGGAGGATTAAGATACGGACTTGTGTTGGGTACATCATAAGATAAATGGAAATGGTAGTTGAGCCAAGAATGAGATTCATTCCTCGATTAGAATTTCGAGAGAACACTCAAATTCTCTATATTACTTGACCATTAAGTCATTGGCCAATGCAAAGATATATTCAATTAAAGTAATTGAATATGATCGAATGGGTCATTTAATAAAGATGAGATAAAGTGATTGAGCTATTTGGATGACAAATGACAAATCTTAGGCTCAATCGGGTGGTTCGTGAATGAAAGGATATTACTATAAACTTTGTGTAAAGGCTTGTTTACCGAATTCACGTAAACGTCCGTCATATATCGAGCTACGCTGCCAACGCAGTCTAGGAGTTTTGTGCAGACTTCGATTAGATCGTCGTCGATAATGAGGGCCTAAAGGGTCACACTATATGTGTATTATGATCCGCTCAAGGGTACAATGTTAGAGCTGTGTATTATATCTAATGCTAGTCCAAGTGGGAGATTGAAAGATTAATGGGCTAGATTAGATTAATAGGAAATAATTCTATTGGGCTTGGTCCAATGTTACAATTATTCTATTATATATATCTTATATTGTAGAGAACACAAGAGATAGAAAACCTAATTCTCTAAGAGAGAAAAGCGGCGCTACGTTCACAAGAGATTTCCTAGCTTTCTCTATAGAACGATTGTACCGAGGAATTGTTCCTGCATCGGATCAGAATACACGTGGACCTCGATAGTAGTGGATTCAACTTGCAGGATACAATCGTCGAAGAAGAACAACACAACAAGTAAGATTTAGTTCCGTTGTATATTATGTGCTCAACTTGCAATGTGATTATGAATATAGATCTGGAATTCTTGTCCGCAATTTCCGCTGCGCTCATTAGATGAATACAAGAATTCCTAACAATCATCTCGTCTTGGAAGGTGCCCATCATGATCAAGACGACGAGATTGTGGCAGTGGCTGAGAGTCTTTAAAGCGCCAAGGACGTTGGAGAGATTGTTCTTTGCAAGAGCTAGGTGTTGGAGAGATTTCAGAGAGGCCGTGCAAGGTGGAACCTCACCAACTAGCTGGTTGCGTGACAGTCCAATGGCAGTGAGTGATCTGCAGGTGCACACTGTGTGTGGGATGTTACCAGTTAATGCGTTGCAACTGAGGTCAAGGACTTGCAAGTGATGGAGTTTGGAGAAGTCAAGGGGAGTAATGTCTCCTTCAAGGTGGTTGTCTCTCACCACCAGAGTTTTTAGTTTGGTGCAGTTCATCAAAGAAGGAGGAAGGGTGCCATTGAGGGTGTTGTTGTGGAGGACTAGTGTTTCCATGTTGGTAAGCAATCCTATTCTTTGAGGTATCTCACCACTAAGTTGATTGAAATGTAGCTCCATGGTGGTGAGGTTTGAAAGTTTAACAACGGTGTTGCTGATGCGCCCTGAAAACTGGTTATCATGAAGAGAGATTTCCTTCAACGTTTTCATGTTGTAAAGATCGTGTGGCAGCGGACCCGAGAGAGAGTTGGAGCCGGCTTTGAGAACATGGAGGTTTGAACATTGGCCGAGGCCAGGAGATATAGGACCAGTAAATTGATTCATGGAGAAATCCACGATTTTAACTAGTTGGGAGGTTTTGCAAATATTAGAAAGAATGGAGCCTGTCAAAGTGTTGTTGCTGATGTTGAAGCTGATGAGATTGAATGTGTGATGAAGGAATGAAGGGTGGAATGAACCATTGAAGTGATTGCTGGATATATCTAAGGTTTGGACTGAGGGTGGTAGAAAGAGTTGAAGTAGACTAGAAAAATGGTTGAAACTCAAATCTAGTGTTTGAAGTGTTTGGATGTGGGGGAAAGGGCCTGAGAATTGGTTATGGGAGAGATTGATGTGAGCAAGAAAAGGTAGGTCTCCAAGAGTGGGGGTAATGGTACCGGAGAGATGCTTCTCCGGCAACCATAAATGCGTGACTCGAGCAACACCATTTTTTATGGTGCAGTGTGTTACGGACTCAATTCCCACATCGGTTGTGAGAACAACTGATGTGGAGTATATAGACTAAATGAGCTCTCTCTCCTAACAGACTAGTCTTTTGGGATGAGTTCTCATGTTTAGTCGGTATCAATTGGTGCTTTCATTGAGAGCCCAAACCACTCGGAGTGGTGGCCGGGCAACGAACTCGCCGTGACCAACGAGTGCGTTTGGGACCGCTCGGAGTGGTGACCCACGGAGTGGTGGCCGGGCAAAGAATCCGCCGTGACCAACGTGGCCGTGACCAACGAGAACTCGGAGTGGTGGCTCACGGAGTGGTGGCCTGGCAAAGAACCAGCCGTGACCAACGTGGCCGTGACCAACGAGGACGTTGGCCCTTAAAGGAGGGTCGAATGTTACGGACTCAATTCCCACATCGGTTGTGAGAACAACTGATGTGGGGTATATAGACTAAATGAGCTATCTCTCCTAACAGACTAGTCTTTTGGGATGAGTTCTCATGTTTAGTCTGTATCACAGTGTATGCCTTGCCATTGACAGCAATTAGTAGATGGAGACCAGTTGAGAGGAGAGGATGAGATGTGGTGGTGGAAAGATAGGAGGGTTTGGTGGTCAAGTTGATGGCAGCTAGAAATAGCTTTAATCTGGCAAAGAATGAGGAAGCTAATTGCAAGTAGAATCTTCATGTTGCCTTAGTTCATGTGAGTTGGAACAAGCATCTTATTATCTTATATATACACAAGAAACAATCAAGAAAAAATATGTTGGGGGAATTTCAGGTCTAGGGGAACAAGGGTTCCCTGCTGCAGCTGCAAACATGGATGAATCTTGAAAGTGATTGAAAACCAGGTCAAGCTGATGTGTGTGGGATGAATAAATTCCCCAAGGAAGTGGGAATTTGTTAAGTCTCAGTCCAATGACTTTGGAAGTATTACAAGAATTGTTCAAGATACAATGACTAGCTAGCATAATTATACAAAATTATGCTCTAATATTTGGTTCAACAGTACTGTAGTTTTGATACATTTTTTGTATATAAAGCATTGAAGAAGGAAATGTAGTTGTCGACTTAATATTCACCATTTTATAGTACTATGTCATAAATTGTTGACTTGTTTTACATTCTTGTTACATTACATCCCCAAGCAGCTTTACCACAGAAAATGCAATGCCAACTACAAATTTGGTGCAATGAGTGTGGACCCTTAATGGATTGAACACTAGAGTGCGACTGCGATTATCCAAATTATTTGGGTCAAATTCAAACAGATCCTCAGGCATTTCTTGGTGACTATAGGTAGATAATGGAATGGAATGAATGTGAATAATTAATATATTTATTCCAAAAAAAAATATTTTTATCAAATATTTTGGATCATATTTGGTGTGTGTGCGCACGCGCACGCATAGTCTGTGTTTATGTGTGGTGGTGTGTGCATGCGTGTTGGTGTGTGTGTGTGTGAGCATAGTTTGTGTGCATGCGTGATGCGTGTGATAGTGTGTGTGCACATGTGAATCAGTATGTGTAGTGTTTAGAATTTTTTTCATGATTATTAAATATTTTAAAATTTTAAGTTTATTATAAAATTTACTACCTCCCACAATAAGTGTCACATTCCATTTCGATCCGTCCCACAATAAGAGTCACATTTTACTTTTACCATAAATGGTAAGTAGATCTCACATTCCACCAACCAATTCTACTCACATTTTATTATAAAACTAATATATATAAGAGGGACTCATAATCCACTAACTTATTCATCACATTTTTCTTTACTTTTCTTAAAATTCGTGCTCACATCTGTTAATGTAGGACAGAGGGTTTAGGGTTTAGTATTACTACCTCCGTCCCAGAAAGATTGTCCCGTTTTCTTTTTCACACTCGTTTTGCAAAAATAATAATAAATAGTTAAAGTAGAGAGAGTAAAGTAAAAGAGAGAATAATGTACAGAATAGTCTTACCTACATTATTCTTTCTCTTATTTTACTCTCTTTCAACTTTACATATTTATTATTATTTTTGCAAAACGAGTGCAAAAAAAGAATTGAGACAATCTTTCTGGAACGGAGGGAGTATAAAATTGATATGATATTGAATTGATATACTCCCTCCGTCCACGAAAAGATTGTGAATGTCATGAGTTTTAATGTATAATTTGTAAAGTAAGAGAGAGGGGAAAAGGTAGTGGAATGAGTGTTAGTGGATTGTAGGGTCCACATTTAGAATGATGTGTAGGGTTAGTATTGGCTGAAAACTTTCTTTTTTGAACTTATTCTATTTTTCGTGAACGGACCAAAATGACAAAACTTGTCTATTTTTTGTGGACGGAGGAAGTATAAAAGTACATAATATAAAACTCCCTCCGTCAACGATAGGAGTCCCAATTGAGTTCGGGTGCGGGTTTTAAGAAATAGATAGAAAACTGGTTCAAAAAAATAGTGAATGTGGGTCACAATTTTGTATAATATTTTTATAATATAATGTGAGACTTACATATTTTTTATAGTAAAAGTAAATTGACATTCTTATTGGCGGACATACCAAAATAGAAAAACAAGACGCCTAATCGAGGACTTTAATTTTATGGAAATATAAAATAAGAAGAAGAAAAGAATGTAATGGTATGATCATTCTTTGGCTAAATGAAAGAAATCACTACAAAAAAATCGCTATTTAGTGGCGGAAAGAATCTGCCAGTAATAGTGGCGGATAATCCGTGGGAAATTTCAGTGGCGGAATTGCCACGGATCAGTGGCGGATTTTAATCCACCCATATCTATGGCGGATTAATTCCGCCACTAAAAATCATTTTCTCAATAAGATATATAAATATTTTAAAAATTAAATATAGTGGTATACAATATTATAAAATTTAAATCTAGTGGCGGATTGTCCGCCACTGCATTAGGGTGTCCACTATAAGCCGGACACTTCCAATAGCCCCGCCACTTTTTTTGTCCACATCCCCAATTTATTTGTCTGCGCCCACAAAAAAAGTGTCTGCAGCTATAAGCCGGACACTTCCAATAGCCCCGCCACTTTTTTAGTTACTTTTCATTTTATTTCATTTTTCGTTTATTTTAAATCAATTGTAATTAAAATTATCGGAATGTAAATAATTAGAAATCGAGGTAATACTGAAATGTAAAAAAAGTATTGGGACCAAATATTCGTTGTATTATGGAACTGGGAAAATTATACAACGAACATTTAAAAAAAATACAAATAAAAACACCGCCACCGTCTACTCGGTGGCGGACTCCCCCCCCCCCCCGGCCGCATCCTCTGACAACCCCAGCTGACTATGGATCCGACACATGAGCTTGTAGAATATACCCTTGGTGATCGGGTCGGTTGCGGTCTCATAGAAACGGCAGTTGTCTTGCAGTTGTTTCATCAACTGCACATCTAGGTTCGCCCTCAAGACCTCATGGGAACCAGTGGCCATGGATGGCGGTATAGGGGCGGGCTGTGAGATGCGCGATCCAGACGCGGCCAACGAGAGGCGGGAGGCACCTGCAGCCCCTCTAGCGCTTCGGATAGAGGCTTGTTAGCCCGGAGGGCGTGGGCGCGTAGAGTGTGTAGGGAAGGGCTCTTCGGTTTGCTCGTCGTTGAGGTCAATTGATTACGAGCCGCTGTCGCTGCTGTAGTCCCCGGCTATGTTGTGTCTAGTACGCTTCGCCAAAGGAGCTCCTGCCCGCTCTTGCGCACAGATGGCCTTGAATTTCAGACAGTGCTCGAGAACGAGATACTCCTCCCACATGTTGAACTTCGGCCAGCCTTCCGTGTTGAATTAGGTCATAGACAGCGCCTTCATGTCAGCTTCGCTTCGGCCACTCTCAGCACTGAGCAGATTGTTCTCGTATATGCCCACGAACCTCTTGGTGGCTCTCAGAATCCTAGACTACTTTTTGCGGAGCTGTTCTCCGTCACGCGGTTTGGCGCCTCGAGGTTTGAACCCGTTGTATGCCAACAGGAAGCGCTTCCAAAAGCTCCCCTCGGTCTGATCGGTGCCCACAGCAATGGACTCCGCTTTGGTGTAGTGCGTGGCCGTCCACCGACGGCTGCCGGCGCCGCTGCCTCGCTGCCACCGCCGCTGCCCGAGCCGCCACCGCCGCTGCCGACGCCGCTGCCACCGCTGCCACCGCCGCTGCCGCCTCTTCCGCCGCCCCCGCCTCCACTGCTTCCACCCGCCCCACGTGACCCACCGACTCTTGTCGGAACTGCCGTATCCACGAGTGCTGCCGGCGTATCCGGTACGCCCGGACTGAGCAGACCCATCATCATCTCCCGTGTGTCTCGATCTGCATCGGTGAAAGGAGATTGGCTGGATTGGAAAGGGGTCTCCGGCCGCGGATGGTTAAGCGCGTCCAGGTTGGGACGGTAATCTCCAAACGCTGAGCGGCTCCAAATTCCTCTGAAAAGGTTGGGGCGTGAGACTCGACCTCCACTGCAGAGATGGAGGAGTTGGACTCGATCCCCACGGAGGGGGAGTTTGACTCCAACCCCACGGCTGGGAAGGATAGCCGTCATATCCCGATTCGTCAGTGCCGGGTGATTCGTCGTCGCCGCCGGTCCCCGCTCCAGCTCTGTCGCTCGTCGCTCCAGCTCTGTCGCTCGTCGCTCCAACTCGGTTGTCGTCGACACCATCAGGTAATCAGTGTACCATACTGAAAGCTTGCTCGGAACTATTTCAGCATAGGATTTGATATATATCTCATTTATTTCACTTTCTTCTTCAGCGTTTGCTTTCTCGGAACTATCATCCAGATGTGAACAAGTAAGGCATGATGCACCGTTGGTTTGTATTGGTTTCTAGCCTTATACTACTTTCTTTGTTTTGTTTCCTATGAGTTGATTAAATTATTCATTGATGCTTGAATAGTGACCATAATTCATAAGGAATAAAAGACATTCCCTCGTTAACGTTGTGTTGATGCTTGAATTATGATTAATGCTAACTCTTTGTTTTGATGCTTGAATCAGTTATAACACTTCCAGCTCGACTTCCATACTTTATCGAGGTATAATTATCTCCAATTTTCTAACCCTTCATTTTCTACTTTGGGATTAAAGGTTGTGTTGTAGTCTTCTGATTTGCCTTCTAATTTGTATGAGTGTTGAAATAGATACTCACAAAATACTGATAATTCCAAATAGAAGTCGTTCATCTTTATCTTGATCTGATATACATCTAGTTCTTGATCAGTCAGCATGTTAGAAGAAATTAGGACTCTATTTTCCTATATTTAGATGCTAATAAGACGATATCTGTGTTGTTCGTGTTGAGTTGGCATTGTTCGTTTAAAACTATGTTCAGTTGGTATGAAAACTAGGCAGAGGTGGTCCCTTAGTGCTCTATATTAAAATCTCTAACCTGCATTGACAGAATCTTCAATCTTGAGATACTGATTGTAAAGAGTCCTAACAATATTCTATGTTGCATACCTGACCATGGCCTCACAGTTTTTTGGTTTTACTGCTTTTTCATGTTTCATTTGATATAGTTTGACACAGACAACACCTTCAGGTTGACATATCCAATGTATTATGAGGTATTGACTGCTGTGAAGTGGCACAGCGTTTGTATTTTAAGTAGAGAATGCTTTATGAGGTATTATTGGCTGATGTTTTTTTAAATGAAAACACACACACACACACACATAGTATATAAGGGTATGTACTTTTTCTCTGATTATTTTGGTGTGTATTTTCGTCATGTAATTGGGGCATGCCTGAAACAGATCCTTTGATGTGTCAAATACAAATGTGGAGCAATCATTTCCATGTGTCCTGTTTAATGATCCTCAAGACTCATCTTCATCGTTGTTAGTTTGAGATTTCATCTAACAGAAAGAGATGTGATATACTACTTCATTTACAAATTTTTGTTACTAAAAGATTGTTGGAGATATCATTAATTTATTTGTGTGACCAGTTTGCTCTGGTGGTAATATTCGACAAGATCTTACTTTAGAGAGGTTGTATGGGGCCTCATTTGTGTGACCAGTTTGGTCTTTTTGTTATTTAGCACTATCAAAAATGACCTGAAGAACTAAGCAGTGAATTTAAGAGAATTGCTAGCCCCACATCTCAGTTTCATGAGTGAGTTATTCCTTTGAAATGGTTGTTGAGATAGAATAACCAAAGCTGAATTTCTTGTAACTACAAAACATATTCGATTGTTTCAACATGTAATTATTCTGAATCACTGATGCCCTGAAGATCAGAGAAGCCCAACCAAATTACATCCACTTTTGTTGCTTATTTTGATGGTGTTTTTAAAATAGGAATAACTGCATTTCTATGAAAGTAGTATTTGGGCATTGACTGATTACTTTTTACTGTATATTGACGTGGAGGGGTCTCAGTTGAGGTCCATTGCATATTTTCCTTTTCATTCAGCTTGCTACATGATCTTATCCAATCATTTCCAATCCACTCTTCTCTATTTTAATTGACAATGATTAACTAGATACACTTCTCTTCTTGATTAAGACAGCTAACATAAGAGATTCTTAGATCCATTCAGTAAAGTTGCAGTTGCACATGCCTAGATTTGTACTCATTTTTGCTTCGGCATTAGGATATACTCCCTCCGTCCCGCACTACTCGCACTTATTTCCTTTTTGGGCGTCCCAAGTTACTTGCACTCTTTCCATTTTTAGTAAAAAATTTCACCTACAGCCGTAATTTTGACTTTCCTATACACTCATTCCTTAATCTCCGTGCCGAAAAGGAAATGAGCGAGTAGCCCGGGACGGAGGGAGTATTATTGCTTTGCATAGTTAAACTTGTGTTGTGTTTTGTTTATATTGTTGATGGAATTTTGATCCTTCTAAATTCAATGAACAGGTAGTTGGTGCTAAGTGGAAAGAGTTGTGTTTGGGGCATCTTCTTGAAGAAACAACATCTGGTATGAAGTTGGTGTTATTTTCATCAAGTTTTATGATTTAGTTTATAGTTTCATGATATATATATATATATATATATATATATAGGGTTTTAATCTTCCAAAAGAAGCCCTTATGTAAAGAAATTCAGACCAAATACGGATCGTGAGATCTGGAAATGAATGGCCACGATCTGCAATTGGGAACGATTTCTTTGGGTCATAATAGTAGTGTTCTGTGTCATGTAAGGGTACTGTAGGTATATAAAATATAAACAACTGCTTTCCGGTTTTTAATAGCGGATTAATTGGGATCATTACTCCACACATTATTAATCTGATCGCGCCATTCAATTCGTCTCTCTCTCCCCAAAATCTCAACTCAAAAACGCCCAAACCCTAGAATCTGCTCTGAAAAACACACAAATATTCTTGCCATCCGAAAAGCCCAAACCATACAAAGCTCTACAAATTAATCATCCCCTCCACTATTTCATCTTCGCCTGCACCAAAAAACGCCTCTGCGAGAAAATCCGTTTCCGCTACCAAAAACCTAGTAAGAATCCAAAACTCAACGAAGAAGGGGAAGAAAACTCTAATTCAACCATGGTCAACACAAGAGCTGGATCCGCGTCTCATGACGGAAAAGGTAAGTAAGATGTTGTAACCCATGACTTGAAGTTGACAAAATCAGGCCGATTAATATCTTTAATTTGTTGTTCACGTAGTTTATCAAAGAACGACGTCGAAGAAAAAGCTACCAATTATCCCAAAAGCTCCGACAGGAAATACGATACCAATTTCTGGTATTTTGATGCATGTAGTTTTGATTCTATTTTGGAATTTGGTATTTACTTGTGTTTTTTTGTTTCATAACCAAAAGTCGAAAATTCAACAGAACCCTCAACTGAAGCCATTCCTGATATCCATGACATAAATCAAGGTTAAATTTATACCTTCTAACCCTTATTGTAGCTCTGCTCTTTAATTACTGATGAATAAGTATGCTGAAAAAAGTTATGGAATAAATGAATATTTATATGCTTAAGTTGTAAATTGTCATATATTCCTCACTGTGTTGGTTAGGTACTACCCATTGTTTGTGGGAAATAAAGTTTGATTTTTGGTGACAGGCTGGAGTTTAAATAAATTTCATTTTTGTTTAATGTTTGTAATATGTTTCTGTAAAAGTATCACGTAGTTGTAATATGCTTTCAGATACGGGAACTCATACAAAAATCATTCAAGCGTCTAAAGGGAAAGAGACGGATAAACAAGTATCCAATTCTGGAAAAGGTATGTACATGAAAAAAATAGTAATAACTTTCTATGATTGTGATGATTTGTCTATTACACAATAGTTTTGTTATGACACTTATGACTCAATATTAACCTCTTTCTTATGCTTACATTGCACATTGCACATTATGTAATTAAATCCAAAAATGACTCAGCCACTGGTGTTACACTTTAAATGTTTAATTCCTAGTTTTACAAATGTAATGTAATAAAGAACGAAAGTTGAAGACTAACTCGAAACCAATGTAATTTTTGCTGGTGAACCAAGTTGCCTGTACTAAATATTTGAATACTGTTGTGGACGAGACTTTTGAAATTTGTAATGATCCAGTGACAATGTGGAACCCATGGCCATACTTGTTGTGGACAAGACTTTTGAAATGCGTAATGATGCAGTGAGAATGTGGAACCCAGGGTCATACTCATTTAGCACGATGTTTAACCTTTTTATTTCCATGAGCAAATATGTGTTTAATATGACCCAAACGCATATTCTCCATGCGTATGACCTAGAGCCTGCTTATTATTACCCAATTTAAACGTATGTATTATGACTCTATAATCCGTTTATTATGACCCAAAATTCTCCATTTAATTTTTTTGTCATTGTCAGTGAACGCGTTGGACATATAACCAAGTTCCAGCTTGTTATGACCTAATTTAACCATATGTTTTTATGACTTAAAAATCGATTAGTATGACCGAAAACACATATTTAATGTTTGTTGTACTTGTTAGTGTATTCTCCGAGCGTACTACTATTTGGAACCTATTTCAAAACTTTTATTATATATTTAGCATATAATTGCTCTTTTAGTTTGATTTTTGATACCATTATCCAAAGTATTTTGTTTGACAACCAAACTGAATTGCAGGGTGATCTCGCAAGAAGAATCGGTTTGAAACAAGGAAAAAGAACTAACATAAATGGAGTACAGACAGGCCGGAGTAAACAAGGTAATTGTTGTGTAATAATTTTTTACTTTTATTGATATAGATCGCAATAAATAGGGTTAAAGTCTTGATATTATCATACTATGCAATTTTTTTTGTATATCTATGACATACGTAAACATTCATTAATACTACCATTTATTTTAGTCTGTTTCGGAGATTAGTAGCTTCACAGCTATAGGAAGGATCCAAATCTCGGACACTGAAAAAACTGTTATAAGTGTTAGTTCTGGAGCAGCTCTTTTGTGTGCATCAAAGGTAAATGTTAATGTTAAAATGTCATTCGAAAACTATGTGTACTACCATGTTTGTTGAGGTGATATATAACACTTAACATATATGATTGTTCCAGAGTGAGTACTAGGTCAACAACCCAATAATTGGTACATCATTTAACAGTAGTAGCAATGCATCACATCTGACGGGTTTAGAAAAGGTACTTCCAGCTTTGAAATATATTCTTGTATGCATCCATTATGAACCAAAAAAAAGCAGAACAACGTCAGCCAAATATTATTACACTTATTAAATGTGCAATGTATTATAAATAGGAAGGATGTATCAATGTGGAAGATATTGTAAAATCAGCCATGGCCGACTACATGGAAGGCGGTGGAGATGATGCTGCTGATGAATTTTATTTGGAAGCTTCGGGAACGAAATCAATACCAATTTTAGATAATAAGCTTATAAGCAAGGATGAAACTAATGTATGTGTCTATCCTTAATTACATTATCAATGAAATAGTACAGTTTTGTATGACGTCTTATGTACCTTTCTGGTAATAAATATGTAGGATAATGAACTCGATGTGGAAGCCATTGTACAGTCTGCAGTGGAAGCGTACATGGAATGTGATGATGCTGATGAGGATTTTGTCACACCTTTCGCTAAAAAGTCAGAACCAAAACTGGGCAAAGAATTGGTCGTCTATACAAACGAACAAGTAAGATTTGTTGTAATTATCTATTTAGTTGTACGTAGTAAGGCGTGTACTGCCTAAACTGAACATATATTAAATTTATACATCACATATAACTGATCTATACCGTCTAATTGTAGCTACATGACAACCAGCAAAAATTGAAGATGAACATTCGCCCTAAGGCAGACTTGAGATGTTCTAATGCATTGCGTTCACCATTTCTTGAGAGAGCAGTTACAGTGTCATGCAAGCTTACTCCAGATGAACGAGTTATGTATTACTGGTTGCTGACTATGGATCTCGCCAAATGATTATGTCGTAACTTAGATTAGTGGATCATTTTGTTCATTTCATCAAAGATAGTATTTCTCTTGTTTTTGAATCATGTTTTATTCAGCATGTGGATGTCATTGGTACAACACATTGTTTCATCTATAAGCTGATAAAAAATTCCCTTAAAATGACCTTTAAATTCTTTACAATTATTTCTTGTAATGTATATTGAATGTGTGTCATATAATTGTTATGTAAATCTGTGGCATAATATACGGACACATGAGAAATTGCGTAAAACTACAAAAAACAAAAATGACCATGTTGTATCTTGTAATATATATTGAATGTGATTCATAGAATTGTTAGGTAAATCTGTGTCATAATATACCATCACATGAGTCATGGCATAAAACTATAAAAACCAAAATGACTCGTTCTATTAGATATATATGTTTGGATGCAAAAAAAATAGTAGTAGTACGAACGAATAATATTCCCGTGCGTTGATCATATTTAAAAACCAATACACGAGTCGGGTTTTGATCTATGCAACTACATTTAAATACAGAGACGTAGAACAATATCATACGTAGTGCATTGTTAGGTCATAGTTAGTTAATTTTTAGGTCATGCTAACAGAACATGACCTAAAATGATCTTAGCATGACATTAAACCCAAATATTATATATATGACCTAAAATTGCTTAATTATGACCTTCCGTGTTTTTGGTTAATTATTGACCATTAGATCATCTAATCGTAGGGCCAAGATTTGGGCTGCATTTCTGGATTTAAATGCATTTTTATTTTGATCATCTCCCTACACGAGTCTATGCAAGTTTTTAACATACAAAAAAGCTATAACGATTGAATCCTGCAAAAAAAATTCTTAATAACATTAAATATACTTTTGGGTCATAATAAATGATTTTATATGTCATATCGTTATGTGGGTATATTGGGTCATATTTAGGCAACATTAGAGTCATCAAATAAAACTAGTGTTTTATACACCAAAAACTTAATTTAATCACTTGGGTCATAATAGATGGATATATGGGTCATGATAAACTAACGATGAAGATTAAAAACAAGCTTCCATCTACTGGATGTAGAATGATAATATGTCATAATAGGATGAAATCGCGGCATACAACTCATACAACTATCTTCAACTAAAATGTGTCATACTATACAGAAATTGAATCATAGAGGATAAATCGATCAAATAATATAATTACAAAAGATTCATATAAACGAATACGATGACATAAACAGATACAAATATGTGAATCAGAGCAGAACAAACAACTGAAAATAAAAAATATGACCATAACTTGTATTGCCAACAACGTCATCGGAATATGAGTGATTATCTACGTGCGAAGTAGAATGTATGTCGGATTCCATTTTGGATTTTTAGATTTGCCAACGATGATGATATAGAATATAAAATTGAACAGAAAAATCTGTAACTCGATTGGAGTTATGATCTTCCAACGAAGATGATATATATTTAAGAATGTAAAACAATAATCTGAAACAATTATAATTGAAGTTTGATGTTACAGTGGCTGAAGAAGATGAATATAGGTAGAAGATGCAGTTTAAGAAATTTATCTCATAATTCACGCCTAAACTCTGATATTGGAAAGAGAAATGGCAAGATTATAGGAGATGCCATAACCAACGTGATAGAGCTAATTACTTAATTAACCTTAATGGATTTTTATTGAATAAAATAAAAATATTTAATGACATATTTGAGCCATCAGATGTTTTAAAATCAAGATGATCTCGCCATATCCTATGGCTGAAATTTGGCCTGTATTTCTTTATATAAACTCATACTTGTTTTGATCAACCTCCTATATATATATATATATATATATATTAGTTTATAGCTGTGTGCAATTAGTTTTAATTGGCATTCAAAGCTATGGGGATCTGTTTATTAGTACTCCCTCCGTCCCAAGCTACTAGCACTTATTTCCTTTTTGGGCGTCCCAAGTTACTTGCACTCTTCCCATTTTTAGTAAAAATTTTCAGCCGTCATTTTTGACTTTCCTATACACTCATTCCTTAATCTCCGTGCCGAAAAGGAAAGGGGCGAGTAGCCCGGGACGGAGGGAGTACTATTTAGTTTTCTTTCATTGATGGAGTTGATATGTTATGTCTTTAATTGATGCGGAACTGTTTATTAGTACAAATAATTGAACTGTTTGCAATTTGGCTTAAGATCTTTTAACGTTTGGAATTTTGTTTTTAGTTTATTGTTTACATTATGCATCTTAGGGCAGTTTAATTTGGTGAAGCCTTAGATCATCATCTTATAGAGTGATACTTTGATATGTTAAAAAGTTGCAATATGATTTTTCGTTGCTCTTGTAATGTAAGAGCTTAGCGATCTATTAATTACCAGATTATCTTTCATGTTTGGCGTGCAGATTCTAGGTTCCCGGTGGGCTTTGTGCATACAACGGGGACTAATAGTGCATATAAGTTTGCTCAAAGATTTGAAAAGGAAAGAGTAGAGTTCATGATACTAGGAAGGAACAAGTATGTGTAGATGATAAATCTAATACTAAATTGTTATTTTGTTATTAACCAAGTTTTAGAATTTATACTAATGCTCAATATTATTGAACTTTGGTGTTATGATTAATTAACGAGTATTCGTGTACCGAAAAATGCATTGATTTGTTGAAAAAATAATACTAACAGGGTTGGTAATATTAAAATAAATAAAATTAAAATTTGTAAAAAATATAGTGGTGGATTTAATCTGCCACTAAATAGCATCATACATTACTGGCGGAACAGTGGCGGAAATTTCACTGGCGGATACTATTCCGCCACTATTAACGGCGCCCCAAATCCGCCACTATTTTCAGATTTTAGTGGTGGAATTTCTCTGACGAAACACATTCCGTGGGTATTCTGCCAGTAATCTGCAGTGGCAGAAATATTTCTGCCACTGGTATTTTAATGGCAAATATATTGTGGCATTTCTGTTCTGCCACTAATCCATTTACTGGCGGAAATATGAGATTTAGTGGCGCATATTTCCGCCACTAAATAACGATTTTTTTTTAGTGAATGAATATTCCCATAAAAAATAGAATGATGATTCCCATGCAAATATATGAAATGAAAATAGGAATATCATTCAATTCTACCATTCCATTCCTTCCCATCATTAAACATATTACATATTGGTATGTTTTTGCAATTGGTAAAGTAAGAGGGAGATAAGAAAAGTAAGAGAGTGGGAGGGGAAAAGTAGTGAAATGAGTTTTAGTGAGGTCTATATTTAGAATGATGTGTATGGTTAGTATTAGTTGAAAACTTTCCTTTTTGAACATAGTATATGTTTTGTGGACTGACCAAAATGACAAAACTTGTCTATTTTTTGTGGATGGAGGGAGTACTTAAGAAAATAGTATTATTTTGTTATTTATTTAAATTTTACAGTTTAGTTTATTTTAAGTTTAAGGTATTTTTTATTTATTGATATTTATTTTATTAGTAGTATATGATTATTTTATTAAATCGCAAATATGTTTATTTTGCTCTGATATTCATTAAATCTATATATATACAAAAATGCAAGTTTTGAATATAATAACATAAATATAATTGAGAGTTACATAATATTCAGTCCTATACTACTTTTTTTAGTTAAAAGAAAAATAGTTAAAATGTCTTTATATTATTTTCTTTTTTACTTTATTTTATTTTCATTTAACTATTTTGTAGTAGTATTACTTTTACAAAATAACTACAAAAAAGTCTATGAAATGAAGTGGAACGAAGGCAATATAAATTATAAGTATTAAAAATGTAACATAGAGGCTCTTCATTTATTGCATGAGTAATTGTCCACTAAACAAAATAACGGTAGATAATATTCATGACATTCATTGTTACTTTTATAATTAGCACCCATAGGCCATAACCCATTAAATTTGTACCGCTACAAATTCGCAATCCACTTCATACTAAACATGCCCACGGTTCACGAACCGGCGGTTCCGAACCGGAACCGCCGGTTCCGGTTCGGTCGTCTTCGGAACCGGAACCGAACCGTGAGGCTATTTCACGGTTTCGGTTCCGGTTCGAAAACCGGCGGTTCCGGTTCCGGTTCGGAACCGGCGGTTTTCCGGCGGTTTTGGCGGTTCCGGTTTTCGAACCGGCGGAACCGCCGGTTCAATTTTTTTTTTTTTTTTTTTAAAAATTTGAAATTTGGCTTTATACAATAAATCGGAACAAGACAATGCATAATTCAAGCACAAATAAGACGAATAAGGAGAAAATGAAATAAATTTTATTGATTTTGAGTTGTAACGGACAACGATACATTACAATTTACAATACATAAGTATACAATACAACAACATACAACAATATAATATAATTTACAAGTGTCGTCGCCTCGTGGGACTCGGAAGGTAAATAAAAAAAACATGAAATGGGGGGGAAAAAGGAAAAATTGAAAAGGGCTTGGGATCAACTTAAACTTTCAAAGTTAAACTTTTCAAATTTAAGTTGAGTTGCCTACGTATCCACAATTTTATTGAGGAATCAAAGCCCACGTAGTTCTCTTACCTTAGGATCAACCATTTTTTCTTGCAAAATGTTGCCCATTTTCTAAGCAAACACATATCAGCACGCCATATACACATTGCTGCATTTCTAATAGGGGCAATTTGATCTTCCAAAGCAATCAATGCATCTCGAACACACATAGTCAGAATATTATTCAAGCATGGAAAAAATTAGCACTAATAGATAGTTTGTTCTGATTTTTTCCATGATAGATGCTTGAATAATGTTCTGACTATGTGTGTTCGAGATGCATTGATTGCTTTGGAAGATCAAATTGCCCCTATTAGAAATGCAACAATGTGTATATGGCGTGCTGATACGTGTTTGCTTAGAAAATGGGCAACATTTTGCAAGAAAAAATGGTTGATCCTAAGGTAAATTGTACTTGAAGATCATTAAAATATATTCCCCATTTGATAAATATCTTATTGGTGAAAAAGTGGGTATCTTTGAGGCAGATGGTACTGGAACACAAATTTATATATGGAATCTGGATGATACTTCAAGATCATATATAAATTTGTGTTCCAGTACCATTTGCCCCAAAGATATCCACTTTTTCACCAATAAGATACATATCAAATGGGGAATATATTTTAATGATACATTATAATTACAAATAAAAAAACATGAAATGGGGGGGAAAAAAAATTGAAAAGGGCTTGAGCTCAACTTAAACTTTCGAAGTTAAACTTTTCAAATTTAAGTTGAGGTGCCTACGTATCCACAATTTTATTGAGGAATCAAAGCCCACGTAGTTCTCTTACCTTGCTTACCTTTTTGGTCGGCTGTGCTCGCCGTTCACCGCCCCCCGTCGACTCATTGCTAATGTTGAGTGCTCTCGCTTCTGACCTCGTCATCGCCATCGGAAGAAAATTCTTCACCATCACTCTCTACACGGAAGTCGAAATCCGGCTCTTGTGCTCTCATGTCCGCCTTTGCCCAATCGTCAAGTAACATAGTGGCTTCCATGTTCTTGGCGGAGAGATTGCTCCTTCTGTCGTCTAGGACACAACCGCCGACACTAAAAGCTTGTTCAACGGCGACGGTGGAAGCGGGAACGGCGAATATATCCTTAGCCATGATGGAGAGTATCGGAAACTCTTTGTCATGTGTTCCCCACCAATTAAGGACGTCAATTTGTTGAGTAGGAGGACCAGCATCTTGAAAAATAGAGCGCGATTCCAAATATATATCTAATTCACTAGTCGCTCTAGTCCTATTGGTTGTAGTACCGTATAGATCTTGCAATTGTGATACTACGTCGGGATCAATCATGATATTGGTAAAATCCCCTCCACCAAAATCAAATGTAGACGGACTAGGAGGAGCACGTACCTGGTGAGCGGTGTTATACCGCATTTCATATTCCGCGTAGAGAGAACGAAGTGCACTATCTAACCTTAGTTTGATTTCATCAACATCCGGAATACTTAGTTCGAAGCATTCTCCTCTTGTCAAGCCCATTTCGCGGAGTTGAGAAAAATCCAAAGCGTGCAAACAACCATAGTACATGTCTAAAATTTTATAAACACCATGCAACTTCCACTTTGGATCCAAGCATTTTGCAATCAAAAACACATTTGGAATACGTGAAAAATATTTTAACCATTTTTCAACCATGTAAAACAAAATAGCCTTCAACTCAATGAATTGAGTATTTTTCACACAAGTTTTAAAACCAATTGCCACATACATGCAATGCTCCAAAACGCGCACAGAAGTAGGATAATAAACTCCGGATAACTCAACAGTGGCATTTTTGAAAGCGCGGAATAATCGAAATAAATCCATGCTGTGGTCCCAACAAGCGGGTATCAAAATCAAATCAGAAGGAACATGAGGACAACTTCTAAAAAAATCACATAAATACTCAATGTGGTTCAAAGTCGACTCCAACATATCATATGTCGAGTTCCAACGAGTTGAAACATCCAAACGAAAGTTGGTGTACCTGCATTGCTTACCATGACAATATCTCTTCCAAGCTCTACCAATAGGAGCTTTGTTACGAATCAACTTCACATCAGTTCTAATAGGATCAACATACTTTTGCCACAAATCGATCGCATCTTGAACACACAAATTCAAAATATGGGCAATACATCGCACATGAAAATATTTACCATCAATAACAGGAGAACATGCACTGATTAGTTCATCTATGCTAGCAGTGTTAGCGCTAGCATTGTCAAAACCAATAGAAAAAATTTTATTGATCAATTGAAATTCATTCAAAACTTGAATGATCAATTGAGCAATTGCTTGTGCAGTGTGTGGTGTGGGAAATTCCCGAAATGCAATCAAACGTTTGTTTAAAGTCCAACTGTGATCAACGAAATGCACAGTGATGCCCATATACGAATTTTTACAAAAACAATCAGTCCACACATCAGAACAAATAGAAACTTTATGCCCTAAGTTAATAATAAACGTACCTAATTGCGCCTTCTTTTCCATGCATTGTCGAACAACGGCCGAGTCATTGAAGTTCGACTCAATTTTCTTGCAGCGGCATTATAAACTTGCCGCATACTCGACTCAAAAGCATCGTTATCAAAAGCATTGAATGGAAAATGTTTCATAACGGCAAATCTAGACATCACATTAAGAGCATTTTTGTGATCATATTTCAAAAGAGTATTGCTACACGTACCTGATGTTTGGGATGAATCCGTCCCACTCCCGGTCCCGACTCCATGTTGAAAGTTGAGTTGAGTTTGGGTTGGAGCGATACCAAACTCGACCGGATACGCTTTCTCCATGTGACGGGTAAATGTACCGTATCCTCCACCCCTTCGGAATGTGTATACGTTTTCGCAATAGTTGCAATACACATTATAAGTGTTAGGATCGTTACTATCTTGTACCTTCTTGAAGTGTTTCACCATGATGTTGGAGGTTAAAGACCTGTCAGCTGGTCTAGGAGGTTGAGGAGGACGAGGTTGTCCACGACCACGCCGACTCCTTGGTGGTGGTGGGGGTGGCATTTCTTGAACCTCTTCTACCTCCTCCCCCTCCTCCTCGTCGTCATCATCATCATCGTCTTCATCAACATTCACAGGGGTTGGACTTTGTTGGGAATAGGCACCGCGACCGGGAGCACCACTACCGGTACCAACATAAGCATCGCCTTGGTATTGAGAGCGAGAGAGAGCAATAGCATGTGCCACATCTTGCTCTTCTCGAGCCTACAAAATAATATTTGTATTGTAAATACAAAATAAAATTATGAACAATAATGTAATGTAATTCAAAATTAATTAAATTAGTAGATAATAAATATTAACCTGCCACTCATCCATGTTCATTTGAGAAATTTCATCAATAACGGATCTCCGAGATGGCCTCTTGGCCTTTCCCTTTCCCTTATCAACACGACCTTCTAGGGATGAAGACATATTGCTATGTAGAAGTAGAAATGTAGAAATATGGAATAATATATTTTTTGTTTTAGCAATTGAGAAAGGAAGACAACTTATAGATAGAACTACGGGAACAAGTATAAGTGTATAACAATGCGTAATAAGAGTAGCACTTGCGTAATTAAATGGAAGCACAATAGCACAAATGAGAAATTGGAGACAAAGAGAGAGAATTGGGAGATTGAAGAGAGAAACTCTTATTAACACAAGAGTGGGGTGAATGTAAATGAGGATAGAGGGGGTATTTATAGATAAAAATGGGGGGAAAATGGAAGAATTTCGAATTTGAAATTTGAAAAAAAAAAAAAAATCAATTTTCGCAAAAACCGGCGGTTTTTGGCGGAAAACCGCCGGAACCGCCGGTTCCCGGGCCGGAACCGCCGGTTCAGTCAACGAAACCGTCTGCAAAAGCTGCGTCATGTCGCCTCGTTTCTCGCGCCGCATCCGGAAGCCCTGAACCGGCGGTTAACCGCCGGTTTTCACGGTTAACGGCCGGTTAACCGCCGGAACCGGCCGGTTTTTCAGCTGAAAAGCTGCCGCCGGTTCCCCCATCAAAATGCCTCGAAATTAGAGCCCGAACCGGCGGTTCGGCCGGTTAACCGCTGGTTCCGAACCGTCCGGAACCGCCGGTTCGGTCACGGTTCCGGTTCGAAATATCTTGAACCGGAACCGGACCGCAACCCGAATTCCGACGGTTCCGGTTCGGGAAAAAGGCCACGGTTCCGGTTCGGAACCGGAACCGGCGGTTCCGGTTCGGCGGTTAACCGCCGGAACCGGAACCGGAACCGGTGGGCATGTTTACTTCATACTAATTCTTGCACTTAAGACGCCACAATAATGCAAAAAGTGTGTTCTCATTTCCACAATTATACCTATCTTTTTTTGGCTCAATATTAATCATCTTTTTATAGATTTTGATATTGGAGAATTTCAAAAGTTTTTCTTATCCTAAGTGGAGAAAGTGAAAGGTTTCGAGAGAGTATCGTAATTTTTCCACAATTATAGTCCAGATAAGCAATTGTTTATTATTGCTGTCTGTTATATTTCCACACAAACAAGAAAGAAAGTGGTATTGTGGTGAGTAATGTGCATGCATGTACATGGATGAAAATGAAATAGAACAAGAGAAAGTGATTTTGTAGATTGTAGTAATTCATAATCTATTGCCAACAGTTCCTCCAACTAGTCCAACAAAGTATCCCAATCCAAGAGGGAATTGCATATAATACCAAAGACTCTTACTCCCGCCATCAATTTCTTCCTCGGGCTTAGGCCTGTTTATCACAACCGCGCCGCAGCTCCTGTGTATCACCTCGCCGCACAGTTTAGTGTTCCCTTCAAATGCGCCAATTCCAAACGTCTCGAACTGACCCCCCTTCCAGATCATTATCTGCCACGCTGCGTTATCTCACGTGGGATCTCTCCCGTGAGTGAGTTTTGCGTTAAGTTGAGGACGTATAAGCTTGGCATTGATCCTACCCACGCTGGAATTGGGCCTGAGAGTTTGTTGAAAGAGAGGTTCAGAACTTTGAGTTTTTTCAGTTTGGAAATCCAAGTTGGGATTTGGCCTTTGAGTTTGCAACCTGCTAGCGTCAGAATCTGTAGATTCTTGAAGGTGTGCAGGTTGTCGCTGTCGATGTTGGGTATTCTCTCGTCGTAGAAGCATCTGGTGAGGAAGAGGACTCCCAGATTCTGGCAGTGTTTGAGTGTGTTCAGGGCTCCCACAACGTTGGACAGGTGGTTGTAGGAAAGGGAGATTTGTGTGAGAGAATTGAGAGAGGCCATACAAGGAGGGACTTCGCTGATGAGCTGGTTGTAGGAGAGCCGGATTGCCCTCAGGGACTTGCTTAAGCAGAGGGTATTCGGGATGTTACCAGAGAAGGTGTTGTTGCTGAGATCAAGGGCTTGTAAATGTTGGAGTTTGGGGAAATTGAGAGTGGAGATTTCCCCGTTGAAGAAGTTGTTGCGAAGGAAGAGAGTGGTGAGGTTGGTGCATTTTGTTAGAGAGGGTGGAAAGGTGCCGTTGAGGTTGTTGGAGTGGAGTTGCAGTTGCAGTTGCTCTAATTTGGAAAGCAGCCCTATATTTTGAGGTATCTCACCGCTTAGTTGATTGGCATGGAGCTCTAAGATAATGAGGTTTGAAAGGTTCACAATGGCCTTGTTGATTGCCCCGGAAAGTTGGTTGTTATGTAGGGAGATTTCTTGCAACTTTGTCAAGGTGTAAAGGTCGTTGGAGCCAGCTCTGAAGACTTGAAGGCTTGAGCATTGGGCGAGGGAAGGAGATATAGGACCAATGAATGTATTCATGGAGAAATCCAAGATTTTGATGAGTGGGGAGATGTTGCAAATAGATGAAGGATTGGAGGAGGTGAAACTATTGTTGCTGATGTTGAAGATGAGTAAATTGGATGGTTGAGGGAGAAGAAAGGAGGGATCAAAGGAGCCATGGAAGCGGTTGCTTGGGAGGTCTAGAGTAGAGAGTGGATGGTGATGGGGAGAGTGCGGATGAGTGGGCCGAAGAGGGAGTTGAAGCTCAAGTCGAGAGTGAGGAGGGAGAGCGGGGGAGGAGGCCGGAGAGATGGTTGTGGGAGAGGTTTATGTGGGCTAGGAAAGGAAGGTTTGGTAGAGTGAGGGAAGTGGCAGAGAGATTTTTTTCCGGCACATGAGGGGCGCCGTTGTGGGATGTGCAGGCTATGCCTTGCCAATGGCAGCAATTGGTAGAGGGAGACCAGTTGAGGCTGGGGTTGAAGGGAGGGGAGTGGGAAGAGATGAATGTTAGTAAGGAATCTGGTTCTTGTTTGTTGCAACTTAGTACACCATTTTGTGAGAGGAAGAACAAATTGAGAGAGAGGATCAGAAGTAGCATGGGTCAGTTTGGCCATTTGATTAAACTCCATTATTTTCCCTTCATTCACTATCCTTTATATGAGAGAGAGGGATGGAAAATCATGATTCTTTGGTGCAGAGGAAAATGGAGACATGGATTTCGATGGTTTCATTTTTCTGGAAGTTTTCTATGCATCACTGTGACATTGATTTGAATAATTTCATTTTTCTTGAATTCTACTGCGTGTATCACTGCAAATGGCATATATCAATATCAAGCCTAAAATATAGAAAGAAGAAAATTTGGACACTTATTTGGAACTAAACATGAAGACTAACCAGGTCTACCAAAAAAAAATAATCAAATCATGTGCAGACTTCGTATTGTCAATTCATGTAGAGCGCATGAATAGGCATGCACAAACCGAATCGGACCGCCGGTTAACCGGCGGTTCGGAGCCGCTGGTTCACAAACCGGAACCGGAACCGGCGCGGCGGTTCATGCCGGCCGGTTCAAGTTCAAGAATTTCAGAAGCACTGGTTCACCGGTTCCAACCGCCGGTTCAAATAACATTTTAAAAAATATATTTATTATTTATAAAAATCAATTTTTATATATAAAAATCAATTTTCACAAATAAATAAATACAATAATTTCATAATAGCTCATATTTATTTGTTGGGCATATGATTCTAAGAACCATTCTTTGTTGTTTCTTTTTTATACAGACATCCTTGAATATTTTGTGTTTCACTTTCAATGTGGGACAGAATATGTTGAAGTATTTTCTCTTATAACTACATGTTTAGATCATTCATTCATCTTTTTCCAATATTGGATAAAAAACTTTCTTTTGTTTTCTACTTTTCTTTATTTTTTACTACATTTTATTATTCACTAACTTTATCTTTATTTTTGTTATGATTCATTTTCTAAGACAAATTTATAGATAATAATAGAATCAAATAGAATAGTTCAATTAAATTTGAATGTTGCATATTGCTCATAATTTGTATATTTATAGAATGTGGATGTGTTCAAATAATAATAATAATTGGATTTAAATGTGCTCACTTTTAAGAATTCTAAGAAACCATTCTTGGTTGTTTCTCTTTTATTGAGACATCCTTGAATATTTTTTGTTTGTGGGACAAAATATGTTGAAGTATTTTCTTTTATAACTACATGTTTAGATCATTCATTCATCTTTTTCGAATGTGGGATACAAAACCTTCTTTTGTTTTCTACTTTTCTTTATTTTTTACTACATTTTATTATTCACTAACTTTATCTTTATTTTTGTTATGATTCTTTTTCTAAGACAAATTTATAGATAATAATAGCATCAACTAGAATAGTTTAATTAAATTTGAATGTTGCATGTTGCTAATAATTTATATATTTATAGAATGTGGACGTGTTCAAATAATTGGATTTAAATGTAAGTATGTTGCTAATCTTTCTCAATATATTGATTAAAATGTGAAAAAATAACAATTAATATAATTGGTATAATAATGATAAAAATAGATAACTAAAGAATGATTTGTTTAGTGGTATAATATAGTTTATATATTAGTAGTAGACTAATAGTATGATTTTGTATATTAGTTGTTATTCTAATAGATGTAGTATAATTTATATAAATAAAATTATTATTTGTGAATATATTCTTGATAGATAAGAATAAACAATTATTGAGTAATATGATTTGTATATAGATAAATAATTATTCACATTATAGTTATCGCTAGATTAATAGAATTTATATAATAATTATTCTCTTAATGTGTATAATGGTATTTATTAGTTAACATACACATAAACTTATACACAAACAAATCGATAATGATAAAGAATTAAAGAATAATATTTTATGTAATTATATTTGTTGTTAAGTTATAATAATAGAAGATAGTCAAGATATAACTAATATAAACAAAGATGATGGAGATGTATCATGTAGTTATAAATAAGGAGTTTTATCACACATTGAAAGAAAGAGTAACACATCAAAGAACATGTAGCTATAAAAGAGAATCATCCAATACACTCTCTTTCAACCCAAAGGCTCAAGTCCAACATTAAGTGTAAATTGTAACTTATAAGTTGTGACTTGTGACTTGTAGTCTCGTTGAAATAAACACTAAAATGAGAAGAAGAAAAAAAAAGAAAAAACTGAACCGCCGAACCGGCCCGGAACCGACGGTTTCGGCCAAAAGCCGACAGTTTTGAACCGCCCCATGAACCACCGGTTTTTTGAACTGGAACCCTTGCCGGGCCGGTTCAGGTTCATGAAAATGTTGAACCATGGAACCGGCGGTTTTTGAACCGTGTGCATGCCTACGAGTGAAGCTCTACTTTACACAACCACAGCGTATTTAAATAATCAAGAGAATATTTGTGATATAAATATTACCTATATTTCCTTTCGTCCACAAAAAAAGAGAGTTTAAAAAAAAGTAAGAGAGATCAAAAATATAGTGATTGTATGGTCCTTATAACTATGTAGCCGTGTGTAATTAGTTCAAAACTTTACATATTTAGACTTGACCTAATTTTGGGAGACAACTCAAAATGGTAACACTAGTCGAGAAAATATTCAGTGGTCAAGACATACCACGTGGAAATATGACGTGATATGTCCTCCCAATAATATTTTGACAAATAGATGTATACATTAGCCCAACCTCTAACTAGCAGCAAACATGACATTACATATAATACATATAGCCATAGGCTAGTGATAAAATGCAAACTCTATATATTGTACAAACTCCAAACTTTTCAACATAGTGCCAACACAACGTCAATACAATGTAAAATTCCAAGATTTTGATGTCAACACGGTGTCAAACCATTGACACTGTGTTGATATTTTCTGTTGCTATTATTTTATAATATGTTGATATTTTTTAACGATACGGATTATAGTTTGAAGTTTGTACAATATTTGGAGTTTGCATTTGATTACATTCCTATAGCCATAAATACACACATATAGGCATACGCCATTCACGGATCTATTTTTCTATGAACTTATATTTTTCACATCAATTAAAAGTCATCATTGCAGCTACTGTACAGAATGTTTTTTTTTTTAATTTTAATCGCCAATTTATGTGCAATGGTAACAATAAAAAAAATAAAAGCAAATTCTATCACATAAACTGGTGATTAAAATTTTCCAAAAAAATTCTCCACAATAGTTAGTAGCAGCAATGATGACTTTTAATTGATATGAAAAATTGAAGTTCATAGAAAAATAGATCCGTGAATGGCATATACATGTGTATATGTGTGCATTTATGGTTATATGAATTATATACTCCCTCCGTTCCATATAAACATGCCATATTTTCTTTATCGTCGGTTCCATACAAATAGTCTATATCCATTTATGACAACATTTTTCTCTTTTTCTTTTATTTTATTATTTATGGACCCCGCTATTCACTATACAATTTTAACTACTTTTTTCTTCTATTTTCTTTACCAATTATACATTAAAACGCATGTCAATACCAAATGGTCTATTTCTATAGGACGGAGGGAGTATGTAATATAAAAAAATTCCATATTTTGCAATGCCATGTTTGCTGCTAGTTGGAGGTGGGGCTAATGTAATATGAATCTTAGAGCATCCACAACGGCGAGCAGGACGATGTCCGTCAGCCCGTGCCAGCGGCACAGAGACGCTGTCCACCGCTGGCACGGCGCTGCTCGATGATCGAGCACGTCCGTGCCAGCGAGCAGGCGACGTGGCAGCGTGTGATTGGCCAACGGCATAGCCGTTAGCAATTAAATTTTTTTTAAAAAAATCGGATTTTAATTAAAAAATCCGATTAAAAATAAAAAAATATATATATTTTCCTACTTCCCAAAAAATTATATCCGTTTTCTACCCACTTTTAATTTACTTTTCAATTTTTTCCCCAAAAAATACACATTTTCATCTATAAATACCCCCACTTCCACACAAAAAATTCACACCACACTACACAATTATCATCCAAATTCTCTAATTTTCATTCTCAATTCTCATCCAATCTTTCATTCACTCTTACTCTTACAACAAAACAATGTCCGACCACACGATCACCCCCGGGCTCCCACGGTTGGAACCCCGATTGGTTCGGTTCACAACCATTTCCTAGTCCGGAAACGGAATATTCGGCCCATCCTCAAACCCAAGGTTCAGAAGTTCCGGGTGGCTACCGGCCTTACCCGATCGACGACCAAGATGCCCCCGAAGGGCAATACGGGTGGACACCCGAGCCTTGAGCGAGGTCGAGCGGCCCCTCCCAAACTCGGACTCCTCCTACTTGCGGTGTCCGCACACCGTACACTCCGTCGGAGATGGAGCAATTGTTCAAAGCGTTCTTGTCAATCTCTGAAGATCCGGAGATTGGCACGAACCAATCCGACGATCATTATTGTTGGCGCATCTGTCGCCGTTACAATGAAAACCGGCAGGCTGGAACAATCGAGCGCAACGAGAGTATGGTGCGCAACGCCATATACAGAGCCAACGAAGAAATCCAAAATTTCCAGGGGTATTACCTCCAGGAAGAACGGTCGGCGGGGAGCGGCCAGAGCGAGGTCGACATCATCAGTTTCGCCTTGTCGACCTACCAATCCATGAACTACAAGCCGTTCCAGTACCTCAACATTTGGCTGGAGACGTGGTCGCATCCGAAGTATAGGGGAGGCGTAACATCCTCCTCTAGCGGCTGCTCCAAACGGTCAAGGTCGGTATCCTTATCCGACGCCGGCTCCGAAGACGTGGGTAGCCAACTTGCCGAAGCTAACTTGGGTAGCCCAGACGCCGGCCCGAGCGGTTCCCAACGCCGACTGCAAGGAAGGAAGAAGGCGGCGGCCAACCGCTGTCGCGCCGCGCGACTCCATCCCCCCGATCTCGACCCGCTCCCTATGTGCCACCTCAACCCCCCACCAACTCGTTGTAGGGGGTTTTGGGCCAACTCAATTTGTCCGATAGGTCAAATATGATCCCCGAGCAACTTCGATCGCATGTGGCGATGATGCGGGGTCTCCAAAGAACGTTGAGGGTATTGCCGGATGATGATTAGTCTTCACCAGGGGCATTTTTATGCTTAAATTGTGTAATTTTTATTTTTAGTAGTTTAATTATGTAATTTTCATTTTTTAGGATTTTAATTATGTAACTTTTATTTTTTAGGATTTTAATTATGTAATTTTTATTTTTTAAGAATTTAATTATGTAATTTTTAATTTTATTGTAATTTGTAATATTATTCCGGGTATTTTTAAAGAATTTTAATTTTGTGGTAATGTTTTTATTTAAATTGAATAATGGAATGGTGGGACCCTTGTGCTCGTCCTTGCGGAAGAACACAGATGTGGGTGTTGTGCTCTTGCCTAAGAGCAGACAGAAAAGTGGGGCCGGGCCCACATCCGTGCTCGCTGGAAAGAACACGGATGTGGATGCTCTTAAGGATTCAAGACACATATGTTTGCCCCCGACTTACTCTTGTAAATATTTCAACAACCCAACAAACCTAACCCGGACTTTCTGCATTGCGCAACTTTCTTAAAACAACTATAACTTCCTCATCCGAGCTCAGATTGAGGCATGCAAGGTACTCATGGGAAGATCTTTCAACGATAAAGACAATGATAGTCTTTGAAAAGCATTTGGACATCATATTTATAGGCCAATCATTGTTCGAATCTGACCGCAGTTGTGGCTTGGCTCATTGTCACATCTTCACCTCACTTTCCTTGATTTAGCATAACCCGGATTCGCATCATAATGTATATGTCTATTTGTCAAAATATTATTGGGAAATATTTCCACATGGTATGCCTTGACCATTGAATATTTTCTCAAAACTAGTCTTTTTTTTAGGACGGATAGGGTATCAATATATTTTTTGTCTACCTCCATGATGACTCAAATCCCAACCTATTATATGGAAGAGAACATCTTATCAATTGAATTGAGTTCAATCATCGTATTAATTATAATATAATACTCCCTACGTTCCACAATAGGAGCACTCTTATCGTGGGCATGCGCTTTAAGAAATGTAAAGAATTGTGATTTGGAAAAGTTAGTGGAATATGAGACATACTTTTTTATATTGTTTAAAATAAAATATGAGTGAAATGAGTTAATGGAATGTGGACCTACTTACGATTTATGGTAAAAATAAAGTGTGACTCTTGTTGTGGCCTGTGGGACATACCAAAATGACAAAATATGACTCTTATTGTAGGAATGAGGGAGTAGTAGGTTACAAGTTTACATAGTCCACCAAATTCGATTGTGAGAACCATAATTACATAGGAATTATAGAAATTTCATAGTGAATTAGGAATAGGATGCACGAGTTGCTACACATCTGTGCATAAGCTTCTTTGTCACGTGAGAGTGATTTTTGGTAGCGATGAATTATTATTAATTTGGTTAGTAACTAATGTGTCTTAATTGCGTAAATTTGACTTGCAATTCGGAATACTTGTATGCAGCGGCGGATCCAGGTGGGGTCGCGCGGGGTCGGCCGACCCCACCGCCATCCCCGGAGAACCACCGGAAGACTCCTCCAACAGCCTCTGACCCCACGGCATCCGGAGCGCCGCCCCACGATTCATCCTTAGACCTCAAGCAGCGCAACTTTTCCCTTCTTCTTTTATGTATTTGGCTTAGGTTTTGGCTTTTTATTAATTAAAAAAATACAATCAATACTTTTCTTTTTAACAATTTTATCTTTATATAAGTGTTTAAACTTTATTTATAAATTAGAATTCTGGGTTTCTAGTTTATTGATCATCCTTTAATCATGATTTATTACATTTTAGTTTTATTTTTTAGTAGTTTATTGATTATCTTTTAATCTTATTTTATTATGTTTTACTTTTATTTTAAACTAGTAGGTGTAGTAACTAATAAAATTTTTATCTAGTTTTAATAAATACAATAATTACTTTTGTTCATTGATTTTAATTACTTTTCATTTAGATTAATGGATACATTTCTTTTATAAAGATTTTGCGCCTTCGTCTGTTCTTCTAGTACTAATGTTGAACACGAACAACGACTAAAAGATATATTCATAGCTATTTCCGATGAAATAACTTTAAGTTAGCTTCAAAACATGAATACTCGTAGAAGTCAATTATCGCGCTTAATATAAAATAGAGATATTTCATTTGCAATGTATTTTTATTAATATTTTACATATTTAAATATTACTCCTTATATTAATTTTCTCGTCCGACTCCACCATTTTAATTACTGGATCCGCCATTGCTTGTACGTACACACTTTAAAGTCAAAACTATAAAGACTTGACTGCGTCAAATTCCTTTTTCTTCATTCCCCTAACTATTATAAATCTGTTTTAACTACTAATCAATTAAATAATTACTACTAGAAACATAATTCATTCATCCAATAAAACATTGATTATCTAAACTAGTTGTTTTTCCTAATAAACAGGAAAAACAAGGAGGAATTACGGTTGTTAATAGAATTTTTGAGTTGTTTTTTTTAAACATGGAACTAGAATTGAATTGAGATTAGAATTCTATGAAATTGAATTTGACGGTATTGAGTCATAATTCAATTCCAAATCTTTTTTCGGAAACATAGTGTAATTGATATGGAATTGAATTTAACGAAATTATATAATGTGTGTGTACATGTGTATTGTGTGTGTGTTACATGTGCGCAATGTGTGTTTGTGTGTGTAGTGTGTAACATGTGTAGTGTGTGTTGTATGCGTCGTGTGTGAAAGTGCCCAATCTTGTACTCCCTCCGTCCCGTGTTACTTGCACTTATTTCCTTTCTGGGCGTCCCAAGTTATTTGCACTCTTTCCATTTTTAGTAAAAAATTATCACCTACAACCGCAATTGTTGACTTTGCTATACACTCATTCCTTAATCCTCGTGCCGAAAAGCAAACGTGCGAGTAGCACGGGACGGAGGGAGTACTATTTTTTGAATTCCATTATCTACTTTGATATGGAATTCAAATGGTGAAATTGGAACTATAATCCAAATCCAAATACAAATATTTTACAGTTTCAAACACTAGATTTGAAATTGAATATCATGATTCTAATTCTGCAATCCAAATTCCATAATACCATACTGAGTATATGAATTTGGAAGAAAATAAGGAGGTTGCAACTATATGTGATTATTTTGCCATACAGCTGAGCCCATTGTTCTTTATTTATTAGATCAACACCAAGCCCACGGCTACAATAATTAGTTAAGTAGTTACAATAATAACAATTCTTCTCACATGGTCATGTTAGGTTATTAACTATATCTTAAATTGATAACTACTACCAAATCTAGTCCATCAAATCTGAAAATAAAAGGTAAGATCAATTTTCACGTGATGTCAACTAGCGGTTATTATAATGTCAATCAGGATATAATACACGATGTCAACTAGGTGTGGTTCGGTACGGTATACCGTACCGTGAGTGCCATACCATATACTATACCGAAAGTTATAGTATGACAAAACACCATACCGATACCGTACCGAATTTTTGGGTATACCGAAAATTCGATAAGTTTGATACCGTTATCATACCGTGTTTTCGGTATACCGTACTGTATTTCGGTATACTGAACTGTGGTACGACATACCGTCATACCATTATACCTGTTATACCGGAAAAAAATCTATTATACCCAAAACAGATAATACTTTTTATAATAGAGAATTCTATTTTTAAATTTTAGTATAAGGGTCCGTTCGGTACACGGAATTAGAATTGAATTGGAATTAGAATTATGTGGAATTGAATTGGAGCAAATTGAATTATAATTCAATTCCAAATATTGTGTTCGGTATAACTAAGGAATTGCTTTGGAATTGTTTTATAATTTTAAATCCTTTATTTGATCATTCTAAAATTAACAAAAAATTATAGTATTGATTAAGAATTATGGGTACCATTATTTTTAAACCAACTATTGTTTAACAACTTAGACTATTACATTCACTTCACTTAGAACAAATCCAAAATAAAAATTCATAAAAAGATTTTGAAAAAAAGTACAATGGGTAAATAAATTAAAAAAAATATGAATGACTCGTCCAAATAAAAATAAATTTTAAAAATGCATAAAGTGAAAAAAACACTCAAATATATGAGTCGGCAATTGGGTCTTTCTGTCGAACAGTTTGAAGACATGAAAAAACTCAATACAATGAACAAAAATTAACCACAAATGTGCTGCTAATATCAAATTAATTTCAAAAGATGAACCCAAAATATTAAGAACAACATAATTTCAAGGAAATCAACCAAAAAATTTAGAAACCATCGACTTTCCATCGAACACCAACAAATTGGACTGATGAAGAAATTTGGATCCTGATTATCAATAAATCTATATCTGGGGGCACAACACAGTTGAATAGAGAGAGAAAAGAGAGGAACGGCAGGGTACAACACAGTTGAAATTAGAGAGAAAAGAGAGAGGAACGGCTAGGGCACAGCAAGAGAAATGAGAGAAAGACAAAAATCAATTTTTTTTTCCTTTTATCTGACCCGTTTTCAAAGAGAAACGAGAGAGACAAAAATCAATTTTTTTTCCTTTTATCTGACCCGTTTTCATATTTGACCCGGGTAAGATCCCCGTGTTTTACTTTTGACCCATTTGGAATTACAATTCTTTTTGTTTAGGTATGGTATGGTATGGTATGGTATGGTATGGAATTGAAATTTGTGGAATTGGTATTCAATTCCAAATCCACACATTTTTGTAATACCGAATATTGGAATTAGAATTCGAAGCTCCAATTCCAATTCTATGGCTTGAATTCCGTGGTACAGAACGCACCATATCTATATATATATATATATAGAGAGAGAGTTGTGATAATATGATAACCCTCAAATCACGTAATAACTCTACAACCAAATCTGAACCACACATATTTTCTAATCTTGTGGCTGAGATTCAAACTTAGATTTACTTCATAAAAAAGGCGCAGAGGGTAAATATGTCATTTCCCCCATTTAATTTCTGAATTTCGCTTCATTCTTTCATTCTCTCTCAGTTCGATTCTCTCTTCTCAGCGATTTTGTTTCCATATTTCTCGCCTATTTTATTTCCATAGGCTCCAGATTTTCTTCCGATTTGGTTCATTATTCCATAATGTCCAGATTTTGTTTCCATATTTCTCGCATAATTGTGACCGGGAAGATGTTTTCAATTTTGCATATAAGTTGATAAAATGATACTTTAACCTGACAAAATGACATATTATGCATTGCCGATTATGTGTTAACATGATACTTTTGGCTTATAAATGTTAGGTTTACTGCATAAAATGATACTTTTGCCGGATAGAATGATACTCTGAGTTGATAAAATGATAGTTTTGCCGGATAGAATGATACTCTGAGTTGATAAAATGATAGTTTTGCCGGATAGAATGATATTCTGAGTTGATAAAATGATAGTTTTACTGATTTGTAGGTATGTACATTCCTGTTTGTGATGATGCTTTGAAGCCAATGATTGGTATGAAATTCAATACATTAGTAGAAGCAGTTGATTTTTATGAACATTATGCTCGTTAAGTTGGTTTTGACATTCGTAAACTGGGCAACAAATTAGTTCATGATATTATGTAATTATATTATGCATTGCCGATTATGTGTTAACATGATACTTTTGGCTTATAAATGTTAGGTTTACTACATAAAATGATAGTTTTGCCGGATAGAATGATACTCTGAGTTGATAAAATGATAGTTTTGCCGGATAGAATGATACCTGAGTTGATAAAATGATAGTTTTACTGATTTGTAGGTATGTATATTCCTGTTTGTGATGATGCTTTGAAGCCAATGATTGGAATGAAATTCAATACATTAGTAGAAGCAGCTGATTTCTATCCCTGGTATCATTTTATCATTTGAAACTATCATTTTATCCCATGAAACTATCATTTTATAATTTAAAACAATAATTCATCATGGAATAAGGTATGAATTGATGATACAAAACCAAGTATGAAGTAAATTCAAAGTAAATTCATCATGCTGTCATATGTAACTATCTACACTAAAAAACTATAGAAACAAAAAAAACGAGAATCTCTGGCAAAATGATAAAATCGAGCAAAAACAAAAGTGAAACAAGTAATAAACTTCATCCAGCCTTCCTTCGATAATCCTTGAGCGTTTTCCTTCGACATATTCCAGAATTTGGATGATTTTTCCTTCGAAACTGAAGAAGCAAAGGTTTGAAATGCGATTCGGAGGGTTTGAGTGTGAGAGAAATTGAATGCAACGTTTAATTCACGTTTTCTTCTTACCCGCCCAATTTTATAACGAAATGACAATTTTGCCCTTCATATATCGAAATATGATAGTTTTATTTGATAAAATGATAGTTTTGTTAGAATAAATCTAGACCACATATTTTAAAAATGTGTGGTGGAGATTTAGTTATAGGGTTATCACACAAATTGGTGTTATCATTATAATGCACCCATATATATATATATATATATATATATATATATATATATATATAGGGGAACATTATTCTCCTATTCTACACTAAGATCATTTGTTCTTCTTATTATTAGTCGTTAGATCTTATGCATCAACGGCCCAGATTGATGCTACGAATTTGTCTCCGTGTTGCATTATAGAGCATGTGTTTATGCACTATAAGGGTATTATTGTCAGTCGGCAAAAATGAACCGCCAGAATTTGGTAAGTCCGAAATTGTTGGGATTTGAAACCTTCCGTCTCTTCATTCTCTCTCATTCAACACTGTCTAATCCCTCTCCACTCTCTAAACCCTGGATCTATCCGTCGCTCTGCAACATCGGTAGGCAGCGAAAAAATTGACAGCAATCGTCCAAGATTACGGCACCCACCCTCCACCGGTGCTAACACCGATCCCAAACCGGCGACAAGGTTCCTGCTATATTCAACCATTCTCCTAGGTATGTTTGAAAAGGGATTTCCGGACTGCGCTTTAATGATTTTGTAGATATGAAAACTATAAATTGGAACTTCCAATATGTAGCGGCTTATGAAATTCAGAAATAACTAGTTGCTTTGTTCTGGGTTTTCTCTGTATCCGACAGGTACTTATTGTTTTGGGTTTAAAAGCATGGATTCTGGTATCTAATATGTATTTTTTCTGACAGATCAAAAATGCCTAAGCGAGGTCGTCCTCGCTCACAACCATCACAAGCTGCAGGTATATTTGCGTCGCTGCTTAGGCAATTCAATCTCATATCTGTTGATTGTGTGGAAGGATAATTGCATGTCTGTTTAGTGCGCATTAGCCAATATAAAAATCACAGTGTTGTTGATCTGGGATGCATTATTGGTTAAAAATTTTAATTAATGTACCAGGTTCTTTATTTGTTTTGAGGAAAAGTGGTTCGTTAAACAATTGTACGTGCTTTATTTTGTATATGTAGTGAATTATGTAGATGTTTACTGTCATTATCTGCAGTATATCATGCATTTTAGGCGTATTGTGTGTATTGTTTACGCATCTCACTCAAGAGTACATATATATATTATTTGGTTTTAGTAGTGCATTATGTATATATGTAAATTGTCATTATGTGCAGTAAATTATGCACTATGTAGGGTGTTGTGTGTGTTAGTGACTGAACGCATGGAAAATTATATATGTGCATTATTTAGTTCAGACTGTGCATTATGTACCATGATTTTTGCATTATGTTGAGTATACTATGCATTAATATGGGTACTGGCTATGTTGGTTAAGCAACTCAGTCAAGATTAAATATGTTTATTATTTGGTGTGGGAAGTGCAGTATGAAGCTGTAATTATTTATATGTTGGAGTATGTTGTACATTTTGAGTGGTATTCTTTATATGGGCAAATAATCTTTGTGTGTAATACAGGTTCATTTTGGGTTTAGACAATGCATTATGTCCAATGATATTTACATTATGTGAAGTAGATTATGCATTATCAAAGGTAATTTGTAGCTGTCATGACATTGTGCAGCAGGTTTCGGTAAATATTAGGAGTACATTAAGCACATCAGAGTTATTGATTGTATTTGTTAATAGCCTCAAATTAGAACCTAAGTTTCAGTTTGTTGATTAAATTTATAAGTATGTAATGTGATGTTAATATGTGTGATAAGTCGTATTCTAGGCCTCGGTTAATGGTCAGTATGATGTGCATAATTTGATTATATCTGCAAAACAGTTGCTCAAAGTGTGCAGGTTGAGGGTTCTAGCCAGTAGGCAAAGCTTCAGATACTTCAGGTGAAAAGGGCGTCAGAACGATTACGTACTGACCAGTATACATGCAAAAATGGCTCGAGATGGAGAAGAAGGATAGCTGGGACTGATCAACCACAATTAAGGGCAAAGAAGTCATCTCGCCACAAGGTTTTACCCTGAAATCAAGGGTAAGCCTCCCTATAAAAGGAAGCCACATGGAGAGAGAATGACATCAATTCGAAGATTATCATCCAATTCTTAGGTAGAATTCTCTCGGTAGTTCAGTCCTTCAGCCCAATCCAGAGCCTCATTCCTCGCTACAACCATGATCACCTGAGTTCCAGAAGCCTCCGGAGTTCCAGACGTTCTTCATCCAGTCAGCAAGATCGTAGTTAGAAAGTTCCATCGCCCGGCGTGGCAAAACACCTTTTATTCCGCTTTCGTAGTTTAAATTACTTGTTTTCTTTTACGCTGGATCTTTGATACTTTTGAATTTCGCTACTTGGAAGTTCTTTGTTTGAAGATCCGAACATGTTTTATGCTATGAAGTTGTTTTGTGATCAGTTCGCTTCGCTAATTTCTTTTCCTTCTACCTAGTTAGCTTAGATCTAGTGTTTCTGGTTGTTTTGAATATCGAATCGTGTGTTTCCAGTTTCGTAGTTTATTTCTTCGAGCTAGCATAGTCTGTTTACTGTTTAATTGCGTAGAGTTTGTTTCATGCAAGGTGTAGTTATGTGTTTCATATATTCGTTTATGTTGACCAGTAGGCAGAATTTCAGTTTTGGGTTTCGATCTTAGATTTGGAATTTTTAGTGGTAGATCTGGAATCGTGAGTTGGTAAACTGTGTTTAAATGGTGTTGAATCTAGTTTACTTGTTATCTGATTTTAGTTTGTGTTTGTTGAAGAAGATGATGTCCATATCAAGTGTTGGGGACCACTTGTTTCTTTAAAAATGCTTTTTGCTTTTCGTCATTCACTTTTAATTATACCCTGCAGACCTGTCAGCCTAGTCACCACAACTACCACTACCTTCTGATATTCTGTTTAGCCCAAAATAGAAACCTAGTACTTTTCGAATATTTCCTGTTTTCACCATGTCCACGTACACAGCTGCATATCAGAATCCTCTCACACCTCCTAGCCAGTAGGATACCACCTTCATTTTCTTGCCTAGGTAGAGACTCAACCCAAGCGTGGTAGCTAACCAAACCTTTCCAGAATATCACCACAATTCCCAAAACGCATTCATCTCTGTGGGATTCAACCCCTACCTTCACTATACTACCTAGTAGAAGAGGGTTGAAGAATTTTTGATACCAGGTTTTAGGCTTGGCGGGGGATTGTTTATCCTGATCAGTAGGATACACCGTTTGCTTGAACGACACCTACGCAAACCTGCGCTTTCAAATGGCGCCGTTGCCGGGGATGAATGGCGTTATTAGCTGTTATTGTGAGTGATACTTTGGCGTATATACTGTTCATAATTTTTCTCTTTTCTTTTCGTTTCAGTTTATGAGCAGCAGCTCGGCTCCTGATCAGTGGAGGCCGAAGATACTTCAGCGAGGATCTATACTCGTAACCACTCGATCCGGCTTGTCGACGGCTTTGTCTGACTTAGGTTCGAGTAGTGACGAGGAGCAATACACCATAGACGGACCAATACCGGAAGAGATACCAAGGATAGAGGGAAACCCGAGAAGGATGGCCGCTCAAGGAGAAGAAGATCCTGAGATCGGGACGCTGAATGCACATACCGAGGGAGAACCACCTCAAGCCATAGTTGTGACCCCAGGGCAAACTGCCTGTGATGTGAAGCCTCATGTGATCGCAATTCTGCCTACATACTGTGGGAAGAGTTACGAAGGGCCTTACGAGTTCCTTCATGAGTTTTGTAAGATTTGTAGGGCGCAGAGGAGGCCAGCAGGGGCGACCGAGGATGATTACAGATTGAAGGCTTTGCCATTCGTTTTGAAAGGGAAGGCAAACACCTGGTTCATGCGCCTGCCCCCCGACTCCATTGAGAGTTGGGCCAATTTCAAGTCAGTGTTCCTAGGCGAGTTTTTCCCATCATCCAAGACAAGCGCGCTAAAAAGGGAAATAACTAGTGTGAAGCAAGGGTACGATGAACCCTTGAGCGATTATGGGGCGAGGTATATGAGCCTTTTAGATGCATGTCCCAATCATCGCATGGCTGACATTGAGATACATCATACTTTCTATGAGGGGATGAACATAACAACCAAGGACCTGGCTAATTCGTTGTCGGGAGGAAGCTTCACACAGCTACGGGTCGGCGAATCAAAGAGGGTCCTAAGGAAGCTACTGAGTGCGAAGAAGAAGTATGACCATTCAAGGGATGGATACAACCGAGAAAGGGTTGCAAGTGCCTCGTCTACTGACCAGGAGCAGAAGTTTGAACAGAAGATGGATTTGAAGATAGATGAGTTGAAGAAGTCTTTCCTGAGCGCAATCGAGAAGAATACACCACCGACTTCCCCAGTTGGGAACTGCAAGGGTGCAGAATAGGGAAATCAAGGACCGAGCTATGATCAGCCAAACAACTTGGTCAGTATGGAGCAGGCTAATGCTGCCGGGTATTTTAACTCAAATGGGAATTGGATCCAGGGGAGACAACGGAACGCACCATGGAGGGATCACCCAAACTTTCGATGAGGAGATGGGAACCAAAATCAAGACCAAGGTCAAGGTCAAGGTCAGAACCAATATAACCCCCACCAAAACCAAAACCCCAACTGTGGACCAGCAAACCCGAACCACCAGTTCAACTGGTCAGGAAGGAACCAACAATCCCAAAACCAAAATCCTGTTTATGTACCACCCCACCAGAGAAACTTCCAAAATTACCAAAATCAGCCGAATCAAGCACCCCAGCACCATCAGAACCAAAATTAGTTCCAAAACCAAAATCAGAACCAATATCACCAGGACCAGTACAACCCTCCTGGCCAGTATAACCAGTACCCACCTAACCAGAGCCATCAAAACTTCCAAAATTTCCAGCCCAACCAAAGTTCCCAGTACAACCAGCACCAAGGCCCAAATCAGTCACAATACCCTAACAGGTCAAGGAGATCCATAGAGGACATGATGGGAGAATTGCTCGCGTCGCAGCAAGGTATCAAGGGCGAGTTGCAATCCCACAACAAAGTAGTGCAGGGGATGCAAAATGCCCAGAAGGAACATAAAACGAACATGGATATGATGAATAAGCAGTTGGCCCAACTGGCCAATTCTATGGGTGAAATAAGAGGAAATGCAGGGAAACTCCCGTCTACAGTCCAAATACCCGAAAAGGCGAATGTGAGTAAGGTTACATTGAGGTCAGGAACTACTTATGATGGACCTCGACCGAAACAACCAAGTGGAGAGCCGAGTTGAACGAAGATAGGGGCGACACCATCTCAGTGGAAGAGCTTAAGAGATCCATGCCTCGGAAGCAGGACCCATTTCTCTTGGGGGAGACGCCATGTGGAGGAGGTGAACCCGAGAGCGTACTGGTCAGGAAGGAACCCAATCAAGAGGTAGAATCCAGAACGGAGGCTCAGACCCAGAATTTGCCCAAGGAAGATTCCAAAAAGGTTGCTGAGGGACCGGTAGAGGAGAAAAAGGGGGAGAGACCATTCCCTTTCCGCTTTGTTACAAAAAGAAAGAAGGAGAACCCGGTGGACTACTTGTCGATTTTTGGGAAATTGGATGTCACCATACCATTCCTCCAAGCCGTGAAGCTACCCCCACTTGGGAAGTTCATTAAGGAATTCATAGCCGGGAAAGCCCAAGAGGATGGGAAGATCATGGTAGAAGGGATCGCGTCTGCAATTGTGCAGGAGAAGCTACCGCCCAAGAGGGCCGATCCAGGTATGTTCACTCTACCCATAACTATAGGAGATGTGAAAGTCGAGCATGCAATGTGTGATCTTGGAGCTTCTATTAATGTCATGCCTTTGTCAATCTATAACCGATTGAAGGGAGTTAGATTGTCAAGCACTAGAGTGTTGATCCATCTGGCTGATAGGTCATGCATACGTCCTGAGGGTGTTTTAGAGAATGTGTTGGTTAAAGTGCATGATTTTACCTACCCTGCGGACTTTTACGTGATCAAAATGAGTGAGTCCGAGGCTAGGGAATCTAGTGGCATATTGTTGGGAAGACCATTTTTGAGAACGGCCAAGACGATAGTAGACATGGCTGAGGGAACAATTTGCATTGATTTTCTTGGGGAGAAGTTTACTTTTGATATCAACGAGGCCATGAAAAAGCCTATTGATTCTGAAAATGTATGCTATGTTAATGTGATTGACCCCTTAGTCCAAGATTTTCTTGTGACCAAACTATTGCAGGAGAAACTCCAAGCTTTAGATGTTTATGAGCAGGCTGACGTAGAAGCTGCTGCATGGTGTGATCTGGTCAGTAGCCGGTTAACCGATGAAGAGATAGAGGGAGCAATTAAGGACTTCTGCCAGAAATCGGAACTTATTGGAGCCACATGGGCCAAGCTACCAGTCAGTATGGAGGAATCTTCAGAGGGAGAAATAGAGAAAGAAGGAGAGGCTGAGAAAAACCCTCTACCCGAAGACACGCTTCCACCCCAAGTTGAGCTGAAGAAATTGCCATCGAATTTGAAGTATGCCTTCCTCGGAGAGGAGAACTCATATCTGGTGATCATCAGCAGCAGCCTTACAAAGGAACAGGGGGCAAGGCTACTGACTGTGTTGAGTAAGAACAAGAAGGCAATTGGATGGAGCCTTACAGATTTAGTGGGAATAAGTCCCGATGTCTGCATGCACCACATCAGGCTGGAAGAGGGAGCAAAGGCACATCGAGATGCCCAAAGAAAGGTAAACCCCAACATGCGAGAAGAAATATTGAAGGAAATCTTGAAATTGTTGTCGCTAGGGATTATCTATTCAGTGCCAGACAGTGAGTGGGTCAGCCCGATCCACATGGTCCCAAAGAAGTCGGGAATCCAAGTCGTTCAAAATGAGAGGAATGAGCTGATCCCAACGAGGCTGGTCACGGGTTGGCGAATGTGCATCGATTACCGTAAGCTGAACAATGCGACCAGGAAGGACCATTTTCCCTTGCCTTTCATCGACCAAATGTTGGAGAGATTAGCTGGGAAAAAGTACTTCTGTTTTCTAGATGGGTACAGCGGATACTTCCAAATTTACGTAGATCCTGAAGACCAGGATAAGACCACCTTCACTTGCCCATTCAGAACCTATGCATACAGGCGCATACCTTTCGGCTTATGTAACGCTCCAGGTACGTTTCAACGATGTATGATGAGCATATTCTCCGATCTGATTGAGGACTGTATAGAGATATTCATGGATGACTTCACGGTCTACAGAGACTCTTTCGACTCATGCCTTCATCATTTGGACGTAGTTCTAGAAAGGTGTCAAGCAAAAAGTCTGGTTTTGAATTTTGATAAGTGCCATTTTATGGTCACCGAAGGGATAGTTTTAGGACACGTGATCTCAGAAAGAGGTATCCAGGTAGATCGAGCCAAGGTGGATGTTATATCCAAATTACCATTCCCTACTGATCAGAAGGGGATAAGGGGTTTTCTAGGGCACGCCGGATTTTATCGAAGGTTTATCAAGGATTTCCCCAAGATCGCCCAACCCCTTACCCGACTTCTTCAGAATGAAGTGGAGTTCGTTTTTGATGAGCAATGCAAGGCCGCTTTTAACCTTCTCAAGGAAAAACTGATATCCGCACCTATCATACGGGCTCCTGACTGGGACTACCATTTCAAAGTAATGTGCGATGCCAGCGATTATGCAGTGGGAGCCGTACTGGGTCAGAAGATCGATGGGAAGATGTACGTAATTTTTTATGCATCTAAGACACTGAATCAAGCCCAGCGGAATTACGATACCACTGAAAAAGAGATGCTGGCAGTGGTGTATTCTTTCGAGAAGTTCCGGCCATATTTGTTGGGATCCAAGGTCATCGTTTATACTGACCATGCAGCGATTAAGTATCTGATTGCCAAGAAAGAATCCAAACCCCACTTGATCTGATGGGTCCTCTTGTTACAAGAATTTGATTGGGCGGTGGAAGATAAAAGAGGAGTCGAGAATAAGGTGGCGGACCATTTGAGTAGAATAGTGCAAGATGGAAACAGCGAAGAGGTGCACGACAAGTTTCCAGAGGAGCATTTATGTGAGGTGATTTTTGAGGTCAGGAAGATTGACTGGGAAGGAGTGATGAAGCTTACTGGCCAGTATGATACAGGAAAAGGAAAGGAGAAGGTAGGGCAAGAACCATGGTATGCAGACTTAGCCAACTACCTGGTGACTGGAGAACTTCCAGAAGTGCCGAGTATTACTAAGGCCCAATGAATGAAGATCAAGAGTGAGGTAAAATACTACTTTTGGGACGACCCCTATCTGTGGAGAGTGGGATCCGATCAAGTGATAAGGAGGTACGTTCCTGACTGGGAGCAAAGAGACGTTCTGACCCATTGCCACTTGTTAGCATGTGGAGGACATTTCGGATCCAAGAAGACGGCAAGGAAGATTTTGGATAGCGGCTTCTATTGGACAACCCTCAACAAGGATGCGTACGAATTCTGCAGAAGTTGTGAGCACTGTCAACTGACCGGTGGGATATCTGCGAAGGACGAGATGCCCCAGGTTCCGGTAATTGTATGTGAATTGTTCGACATTTGGGGAATGGACTTCATGGGTCCGTTTCCTTCGTCCTATGGCAATCTGTATATCTTAGTCGCGGTGGATTACGTTTCCAAGTGGATAGAAGCCAAGGCCACGAGCACGTGTGAAGCAAAGGAGGTGGCCAAGTTCTTAAAGAGCCATATCTTCAGCCGGTTCGGAGTTCCGAGGGCGATCATATCTGATCAAGGTACACACTTTTGTAATTGCACGATTGAGGCCTTAATGAAAAAATACGGTGTGCACCACTGACTTTCGAGTCCCTACCATCCGCAAGCTAACAGTCAGGCGGAGATTTCTAACCGCGAGATCAAGAAGATTCTGGAGAAGACTGTAAACCCTTCTAGGAAGGATTGAAGTGTGAGGTTAGAAGATGCTCTCTGGGCATACCGAACAGCCTACAAGACCCCCATAGGGATGTCCCCGTATCGTATCGTTTTTGGGAAGATGTGCCATTTACCGGTTGGAATTGAACACCGGGCATACTGGGCAGTACAGGAAGTGAATATGGATGCTACATCCTGTGAAGAGGAAAGGAAGCTGCAGCTGCAGGAGCTTGAGGAACTTAGATTGGAGTCGTTCGATTCCGCCATGTGGTACAAGGAGCGAACTAAATTGTGGCATGATAGAAATCTGAGAACCAAGGAGCTCCATGTAGGCCAGAAAGTACTACTCTTCCAGTCAAGATTGAAGTTAATCCCGGGGAAGCTCAAGTCGAAATGGACAGGGCCTTATGTCATCACCTCACTCCGTTCCAATGGAGCAGTAGAAATTTCAGGAAGTCTTCCTAACTCTGAACCTTTTATTGTGAATGGGCATAGGCTCAAGGTATTTAGAGACAACAGTGATGTGGCTGTAGTGGATGAAATTCCATTACAACCACGTACCTTGGCCGCATACTGACCAGTAGGATAGGAATTTAGAATTCCACTGGGCCAATTCTTTTGAAAGTCCACACTTACTGGCGAAGTAGAATTCGAAATTGCCTAAGAGAAATGTAAATATTGTAAATATGTGGTGGTTAATTAATTTAAACCTTTGCATGTTAATTTTTTAGAAAACAAAAATATTTTCAGGTCTTAATTATCACTTTGAAGTACGCATTGCCCACAAAATTGCTTATCTGGTGCAATTTCAAATTTTATTTAAGTGCCCATTTGAATTATTTTCCTTATTAGGTAAGTATATGGGGAATTATGGAGAGGACGAAAATTTTAATTAAGGCTTGTGCAGCTTTTGCAGGGTGGCAGCGGTTAAAAGGGGCGCGTGAGCAAAGAAAGGAGACACGCCAGCCAATCAGGAGCCGGCATTCTCAACCGTCTCTCTTTTGAAACGACGCGACCGGACACCTCCCATAGCCGGTTACAACTACCTATAACTGCACGCTCTCTCCCAAATAACCATACCATCTCACCCATTTTTCCTCACAAACCCTCATTTACATTTTCTCTCCCAGAATTTCTTTCCCATCTCCACCAGTTCCAAACCCTACTTTCCACCACTAAAGTCGCCATTATTCGACTATGGGTAAGAAGGCTTACGCAAAGAAAATCAAACCCCACTGGGAAGAAGTAACAGCAACACAGCAGCCGCGAGAAGAACCACCATCCATCCAGCCACCGCCAAACCTAACCATCGGTGCCGGCTCCGCAAGCCCCAGCGATGATTTCTTTAAACGCAATGGCAGAGTTCCTTAGGCAGCAAGATCCGACCAGAAATTGGGCGGCGGAGTTGGCAAACTTCAGCCAAATCGGAGGACAGGGGAGCCCAACCGGAGCAAGCACAGCAGGACCCACAACTAGTGAAGTTCCGCCTGAGCCAGTGAGTCATGCCGAAGTACAATCAGAAGAGGAATCTCCCTCGGCGACCGTGCCATCGGAAGCCTCGGTACCCAATTCGGCGGACCTCGACGCCATTGCCGCCCATTACGACTCCAACCCTGAAGAGCTTGAAGCAAGAACAAGTCAACCACGGAAAATTCAAGAAGTGAGCTGCGAAACAGAGGAGACGTCGATAGCAGAGCCGGTTCTTCAAGAAGTTGTTAGGGGGGAGATAGATCTGAATGAGTCAACCCAGAAGCGGGACCTCATGACTGACGAAGAGTTTGATTCTATAATGAACAAGGTGATCCACGCGGAGGCAGTGGGAGAGATTGAGGGGACTAGGGAAGTGAGTATACCAGAGGGCCCAGCATATCAGTCTGGAGACCAAGCAGACGACAACCAAACTAGGGAAGGAGAGACATTGCCGGGGTCATCCCAGCCAGAAGCAGAGGGGGGTGACACACTTGTGGAAGAACAAGAAACGGGAACAAAGGAAGCAGAACCGGAGATAGAAGCGTCTGCTCCAGTGGTGCCTCCAGTATTAAAGCCCAAGCCCGTCAAGCGGAGACTAGTATTGAAGGCTGATCCTAAGGCAGACCGGCCTAAACCGCACAGGGTTTCACAGAGGTGTTTGGGAAAGTGGGCAGCCAAGAAGGCTAAACCGAACACAGCGGCAGACCCGCTTGAGATCGTGAGTGAAGACGAACGGGCAACTCCCACAAAGCCTGGGGAGGAGTCCTTACCTGCTGCCGACCCAAGGGATTCTACAATGGGAGTCGATGAAGCCCCTCAGACACAAGGTGGCCGGGGTGAAGATACTGAAAGGATGGCTGAGGGTCTGGACCTCCAATCCGAGTCAGTAGAACCTGAGGGATCGGAGGAGGATGATACCCATATAGAGAACCGTTCCACTGCCCAGGAGGAGTCATTAGCAGAAGAGGAAGCCAGATACCAAGTAGAGAGGAAACGGAAAGGAAAAGCCGTTATGAAGAAAAAGCCTAGTACCAAGAAACCGCGTATCGTGAACACTGGCATAGTGATCACTGAGGCTGCTTAGAAGACCCCATCAAGCCGGCGAGAGCAGAGTGATAGTGAGTATGAGATCAGTGAGGAATCTGAATCGGACAGTGATACGTCCATGGAGGATGAGGAGTACAAGGAGCAACAACTTCCAAACGATCATCGGGAGTTATTGCATCCGTCTGCAGAGAGCCTCCGATATAAGCGTTGGGCGGTGAAGCTCACAGACGACGTGGTGGAGGAGATGAAATTGTTTGACTCCATGAAACTCCAGGACGCCTACCGCACCAAAGACGACAAAAGCAAGCAGATCAAGTGTGGGAAGGTACTTCATCTCCCTTCTTTAGATGAATTGAAAGCTCGCGAATCGCTTCTCGCCCTTTTGCATGCGTTGGTTTTGAATGGCTGTTAGAAAATGAGGCTTTAAATGTCCCGGTCAAATTGGCCAAAGATTTTTTTGCGACCTTTCGATTCAAGGTCACTACTGATCTGGATGAAGAGTGTATCAGCTTCAGAGTTTTGGAGGTGAGATTAGGATGGGTTTGATTGAATGGACTGTACGGCTAGGAATGTGCAGTTTGGAAGAGGCCAAAGGGCCTGAGTGGAGAGAGAGGGAGCGGGGGATTCCCCGTAGACATGTGGAATTTGAGCCCCAGGTCGCCTGGGAAGAACTGACTCACCCCGGGGCAGGACAGTTCCAGTCCACTATCTCCCGCTCCATCCATCTCAACGATCCTATTCTACGCCTGGTTCAACTTTTTTTTAGATTTCAACCTTTTAGGACAGTCGAACTCTGCAGTACGGACGTCAATGACGGAGTTGTACCTCATGTGGTGTGCTAAGAAGGGCAGGAAGTTGCACCTAGGGTTCTGGACAGCGTATCTGTGCCACCTCATCGCTACCCACCCCGCACGGAATCTTTCCCTTTGCCACTTCTTGGGAGTTTTTGTGAGGAACAATATAACCGTCTCGGAGGGAGAAGACTTATCCCCCTTGACGATGGTGGATCCCCCAGGTTTGTTTGATACCCCCTTGTTCGTCCGAACGAACGCGGTATACATGAGGCTTGTGCCACACTTCTATGCGATGGGAGAGGAGGCTTTACCCACTGCTCGGGTAGCGGCAGCTCAGGGAGCACCGGCACACGAGCAGAGGCAAGAAAGAATGGAAAAGGCTGTTGAAGAAATAACAGAGGAAAACAGACAGACGAGATCTGAAATGACCCGGTTAGCGTCAGTAATGGAAGGGATCCTGAAAGAGTCTGCAGGACAGAGAAGGCAGAATCAGAGGCAAGTGGCTTTGGAGACGATAGTAACCAGGCTAGGAGAGGAAAACCACCGGATAATAGCTGAAATGACCAGGATGACGTCCGTGATAGACAAGATACTGATGGTGTTAGCACAAGGAAGACAGGAGGATGATGTTGGACCGAGTGGCCATGGTGGCCGGAATGATGAACAGCAGATACCTGAGACAGAAGAAGGTGAGGCCGAGGTGCCGGCGAATGCCGAGGAGCCGGCGGAGTTTGATGAGGACCAGATCGGGACTGATAGGGAACAACCACCTGCACCGCCTGCTCCGCGAAGGAGCAGGCGACACCGATAGACCACCCCTTACTGACCAGTTAGTTTTCTTTTTATTTTCAGTTTTTAGTTTTTCGTACTTAATTGTTTTTTTAGGTAGTATAATTTGTGTTTGTGCGCAAACCCCATTTCTAACACTTAGCCTACTTAATAGTCTAAGTGTGAGAAGTAAAGGGTTTGTCTCTTTGGCGCATGTTTTCTGTGTTTACTTGTTTATTATTTTTCGTAAGCATGTTAGCCCACACTTAGCCCATTACATGGTCTAAGTGTGAGGAGTTGTGTATATAGTTGTTTTGTTTTTGTTGGTTTCTGTTGTTTTTAGTATAAGTATGTTTTGTTGTGTTTTGGTATGTCTGTGTGTCGGCCATACTGGCCATTACCTTTTTCCACTTCACAGCCTCATCCGGGGCAGACACGTGTGAAGTGGGAGGGGGATTGCACTGGCCAGTATGACATGTGTATATGTGAAGTTAGTGTTTGTGTTTGTGTTAATGTCTTGTTAGGTCTAGTTTTTTTTTCTTTTATGTGTTGATTGGGCTTAAAACTCAACTGTCCTGAGCTGACGGTGAGGGGAATTGAGGGAGATACGACATGCTGGAAAACAGAAACTACCCCCCCTTAGTACCTCATAGCCAGGATAGATGACGCAAGTATGAGGGAAAAGCCCATCCTTAGAGCCAAACATAAAAGCCCTCTTAAAATGTGAGTTATAAGCTTTAAGTGGAACCACTTTCCACATATTTTGAAAAGAAAAGAGCGGCTGCCACGAACTACCTAAGATGAAGTGACCACGAGTAGCGAACACTGAAGGCAGTAAGAAACCTCCCCCCTAAAAAAAAACCACCTTTAGAACCCATTTTCTTAACTATTTGTACCCATATATACGCCCCTAGCCACTGGGATTGTGTGTGTAAGGCATGAGACTATTGGAGCTTACTGGCCAGACGGTGTACAAGAAAGCAGAATCCAGCTGGGCAAGAAAGTTTGGAAGAAAATCGACCAGGGAGTTATCCCAGGTCCACAAAAAAGAAGAAGAAGGTATAAGGGTGGCGAAGCCACAAAGGAAAAAGAAAAAAAAGAGAAGAATATGAAGAAAAATGGTCAGAAAACTTGACCACAAAAAAGAAAGAGAAGGAATAAGGGTGGCGAAGCCACAAGAAGCTACTGACCAGTTGGAGATCATAGCCAGAAGCGCCAGCCAAGAGAAGCAACAACCAAGAGCCCAAATGCACACAGTTCCCCCACCTCAATAAAGCAGAAATTTTAAACCTAGAGCCTTAGGAACATCCATCCCAAAACATTACAAACCCATAGCCCCATTACAAACCTTTAAGCCCTTCAGTAGCTACACGTGAGATCTAAGTCAGAAGCAATCGTGGTTGAGCATATTGAGAGAAATGCAGTCCTAACATTCTTGGTGAGGTATGAGTAGTGAACCTAGTGTTTGGCCGAGAGGTGTGGGCGATCCTGACAAGCGGATATACTGACTGGGAGAGAAAAGGGGGGCGGCGGAAGTTCAAGGCTGTCTAAGGCCGGATTGCACCTGATCCCGAGGGGAGGGATGGTTGAAAATATAGCCCAATTACTGTGTTAATGTATCTTAAGTGTTTGAGTTTTCTTTTATGTGTTTGTCTTTGTTATGTGTTTTTCTTTGCGTTATAGTTAGAGTCTAGGGTAGGATAGAGTCGGTCAGGGGAGTAACTAGGCTAGAATTCGACTTACTTCTTTTTGTTTGTTCTTCACGCTTGAGGACAAGCATGTGGTAAGTGTGAGCAGTTTGATAAGTCGTATTCTAGGCCTCGGTTATTGGTCAGTATGATGTGCATAATTTGATTATACCTGCAAAACAGTTGCTCAAAGTGTGCAGGTTGAGTGTTCTAGCCAGTAGGCAAAGCTTCAGATACTTCAGGTGAAAAGGGCGTCAGAACGATTACGTACTGACCAGTATACATGCAAAAATGGCTCGAGATAGAGAAGAAGGATAGCTGGGACTGATCAACCACAATTAAGGGCAAAGAAGTCATCTCGCCACAAGGTTTTACCCTAAAATCAAGGGTAAGCCTCCCTATAAAAGGAAGCCACATGGAGAGAGAATGGCATCAATTCGAAGATTATCATCCAATTCTTAGGTAGAATTCTCTTGGTAGTTCAGTCCTTCAGCCCAGTCCAGAGCCTCATTCCTCGCCACAACCATGATCACCTGAGTTCCAGAAGCCTCCGGAGTTCCAGACGTTCTTCATCCAGTCAGCAAGATCGTAGTTAGAAAGTTCCATCGCCCGGCGTGGCAAAACACCTTTTATTCCGCTTTCGTAGTTTAAATTACTTGTTTTCTTTTACGCTGGATCTTTGATACTTTTGAATTTCGCTACTTGGAAGTACTTTGTTTGAAGATCCGAACATGTTTTATGCTATGAAGTTGTTTTGTGATCAGTTCGCTTCGCTGATTTCTTTTCCTTCTGCCTAGTTAGCTTAGATCTAGTGTTTCTGGCTGTTTTGAGTATCGAATAGTGTGTTTCCAGTTTCGTAGTTTATTTCTTCGAGCTAGCATAGTCTGTTTACTGTTTAATTGCGTTGAGTTTGTTTCATGCAAGGTGCAGTTATGTGTTTCATATATTCGTTTATGTTGATCAGTAGGCGGAATTTCAGTTTCGGGTATCGATCTTAGATTTGGAATTTTTAGTGGTAGATCTGGAATCGTGAGTTGGTAAACTGTGTTTAAATGGTGTTGAATCTGGTTTACTTGTTATCTGATTTTAGTTTGTGTTTGTTGAAGAAGATGATGTCCATATCAAGTGTTGGGGACCACTTGTTTCTTTAAAAATGCTTTTTACTTTTCGTCCTTCACTTTTACTTATACCCTGCAGACCTGTCAGCCTAGTCATCACAACTACCACTACCTTCTGATATTCTGTTTAGCCCAAAATAGAAACCTAGTACTTTTCGAATATTTCCTGTTTTCACCATGTCCACGTACACAGCTGCATATCAGAATCCTCTCACACCTCCTAGCCAGTAGGATACCACCTTCATTTTCTTGCCTAGGTAGAGACTCAACCCAAGCGTGATAGCTAACCAAACCTTTCCAGAATATCACCACAATTCCCCAAAACGCATTCATCTCTGTGGGATTCGACCCCTACCTTCACTATACTACCCAGTAGAAGAGGGTTGAGGAATTTTTGATACCAGGTTTTAGGCTTGGCGGGGGATTGTTTATCCTGATCGGTAGGATACACCCTTTGCTTGAACGACACCTACGCAAACCTGCGCTTTTAATGTGCATTATTTGCTTTGTCTCACGCATTATGGGTCAAATTTTATTCATCATTTGTTCTGACTGAAGCATTATTTGTTGTGATATATGTATTAATCCTTGTAAAGCTCATATCATGTTATTTTTGATTTAGTGATAATTTTCTGATGTGTTGTGTTGTTTGGTCCATATCAGAGAAGCAGCTTAGACTCGACATAGACGATGGGTCAAAGAGTGAATGCAATATTTATATGTTTATTACTTGATCGAATCTGTACATTATGTAACTATTTATATGCATTATTTATCCTGTTTTATGCATCATTTGACTACTGTTGTACATGAGTCTAAGAGTGAATGCAATATGTATATGTTCATTACTTGAGTGATTATATTCATTATTTGGCTATTTGAATGTATTATTTATCTTCTTTTATGCATCATGTGACTGCTGTTGTACATGGGTCAAAGAGTGAATGGAATATTTGTATGTTCATTACTTGACCGGATCTGTACATTATTTAGTTATTTTAGTGTATTATTTATCATGGTTTATGCTTTATGTGACTGCTGTTGGACATGGGACAATGGGTGATTGCAATATTCATGGTGTATTTGTTGATTTATTCTGAACATTATTTGATTATTAAAATGCATTATGTATCAGTTTTTAGGCATTATTTTGATGCTTCTGTACAAGGGTGTATAAGTGAATGCAGTATAATTGTCCACATTATTTTATTCAGTCGGTACATTATGTAACTAATTGTATGTTATTATTCTGTATGTTGTACAGCATCAAAGTAGCTAAGATTGGACATCGACGAGGCGGTTGATGATATACTGCCAGTAGGAATTGCCCAGAAATTCCGGGAGCGATTATAAGAGGCCGGGACTAGTACAGCTCCGGAAGAGACGGCGGATAGGCAACCAAGGGGTAGGAACGTCGACCATCTGTATTGTCGACGAACCCCTACAGAGTTTCTAAATTGTATAAAGAGTTAAACTCCACGGCAGAAGGAAGCCGTCACGGAACTTGTACATGAGTCTAGGAGTGAATGCAATATTTTTACATTATTTAGCTATTTCTATGAATTATTTATCATGTTTTATGCATCGTTAGACTGCTGTTGTACATGAGTCTAAGAATGAACGTAATATTTGTATGTTCATTACTTGAGTGATTATGTACATTATTTGGCTATTTGAATGCATTATTTATCCTGTTTTATGCATCACGTGGTTGTTGTCGTACATACTAGACCCTAGCCCCTTGGCTTGTTAAACCCTTAGGGAAAATAAGAAACGTGCGCCAAACATCGAAACACGGCACAACTTAAATTAAACGGATCAGGATAAATATTCATTCCATATTACAAATAATGCATTATAGAAACTAAACTACGCTTTATACTACACTAAAATGTACATTATGTATGTCTGTTTTAAAAAATACCTACGCGCTATGCATGTGCAACCCGAGATGAATTACTGCAGCTCGTGTATTTGGACAACGTTTTTTATACTTAAAACATACTACACCCTAGCCCCTGGGCTTGTTAAACCCTTAAGGAAAACAAGAAACATGCGCCAAACATCGAAACACGACACAACTTAAATGAAACGGGGCAGGATAAATGTTCATTACATATCACAAATAATGCATTACAGAAACTAAAACTACGCATTACACTACATAATATGTACATTATATATATCTGTTTTAAAATATACCTACGCGTTATGCATGTGCAACCCCAGAAGAATTACTCCAGCTCGTGTATTTGGACAACTTTTTTTAGACTTAGAACATACTACACCCTAGCCCCTAGGCTTATCAAACCCTTAGGGAAAACAAGAAACGTTCGCCAAACAACGACACACGGCACAACTTAAATTAAACGGGTCAGGATAAATGTTCATTACATATCAAAAATAATGCATTATAGAATCTAAACTACACATTATACTATACAATATGTACATTATGTGCAACCACAGACGAATTACTGCAGCTCGTGTATTTGGACAACGTTTTTTAGACTTAGAACATACTACACCCTAGCCCCTAGGCTTATTAAACTCTTAGGTAAAACAAGAAACGTGCGCCAAACATCGAAACACGACACAACTTAAATTAAACGCGTCAGTATAAATGTTCATTACATATCACAAATAATGCATTACAGAAACTAAACTACGCATTATACTATACAATATGTACATTATGTGTACATTATGTGGATCGACGACCGAGTTCACGTTCACCAGCTCTTCAAAGTCCTCGAGTTGAACCATTCAACTCACCAACGCAACCTCTTCTACCGCCGCGTTTCGCTCTACCTCACCTCTCCCCGTCGCTCGAGGACTCCGATTTCACCAACCTCTACGCTGGCAAAAAATCAAACGACATCGTTTTATCGCTCGATGACAATCAGGTGATCCATGACGATTTCCTCGGCGCGAGAGTCTCGTGGCTGAATCGAGTGGAGAGAGACGGCGGAAGCCGGAGCTTCGTGCTGAGGATTAGGAAGAAGGATAAGCGGAGGATTCTGAAACCGTATCTCCAGCACATCCTAGCGGTTTCCGATGAAATTGAGGAAAGAGGGAACGAATTGAGGATTTACACGAAAAAAAGTGCAGAGATGGATTAGGGAGACAATCACGTCTGGAGTGTGTGAAAATAAAAAAAACGCCAAGATCTTCAAAGGAGGAAATCATGGAAGTTTCCATAACCACCAATTTAGTGTTTACCTATTTTGACCTTAATTGAATTAAATTTAATGGTTAAAGCTAATAATTTGGGCCATAGGATGAAGAAAATAAACGGCTGAGATCAAGAAGAAAATAGGAGAAAATATGGAAAAAGGAAATGAATACATCCCTATATATATATATATATATATATATATATATATATATATATATAGGGGTGCATTATAATGATAACTCCAATTTCCGTAATAACCCTATAACTAAATCTGGACCACACATTTTTAAAATCACGTGGTCGAGATTCAAACTTAGCTTTCCTTCTTAAAAAAGGCGCAGAGGGTAAATATGTCATTTCGCTTATTTAATTTCTGAATTTCGATCATGATAAAATTTACGTATCCAAATTTCGCTCATTTATATACGTAAAATCTTATTTCCCATGATATACAAATTTCGCTCATTTAAATACAAAAAATCTTATTTAAGTATCATTTTATCAGTCAAAAGTATCATTTTATCAACTCAGAGTATCATTCTATCCGTCAAAACTATCATTCTATGCAATAAACCTAACATATATCATTTTATCATTTTATGAGTCAGTCAAAAGTATCATTTTATCAACTCAGAGTATCATTCTATCCGGTAAAACTATCATTCTATGCAATAAACCTAACATATATCATTTTATCATTTTATCATTTTATCAGTCAGTCAAAAGTATCATTTTATCAACTCAGAGTATCATTCTATCCGTCAAAACTATCATTCTATGCAATAAACCTAAGATATATCATTTTATCATTTTATGAGTCAGTCAAAAGTATCATTTTATCAACTCAGAGTATCATTCTATCCGGTAAAACTATCATTCTATGCAATAAACCTAACATATATCATTTTATCATTTTATCATTTTATCAGTCAGTCAAAAGTATCATTTTATCAACTCAGAGTATCATTCTATCCGGCAAAACTATCATTATATGCAATGAACCTAACATATAATAATTTATCAGTCAGTCAAAAAGTATCATTTTATCAACTCAGAGTATCATTCTATCCGGCAAAACTATCATTCTATGCAATAAACCTAACATATATCATTTTATCATTTTACGTGATATTTGGCGAAATTCAAAAATTAAATGAGGGAAATGACATATTATCATTTTATCAACTTAGAGTATCATTCTATCCGGTAAAACTATCATTCTATACAATAAACCTAACATATATCATTTTATCATTTTATCAGTCAGTCAAAAGTATCATTTTATCAACTCAGAGTATCATTCTATCCGGCAAAACTATCATTCTATGCAATAAACCTAACATATATCATTTTATCAGTCAGTCAAAAGTATCATTTTATCAACTCAGAGTATCATTCTATCCGGCAAAACTATCATTATATGCAATAAACCTAACATATATCATTTTATCAGTCAGTCAAAAAGTATCATTTTATCAACTCAGAGTATCATTCTATCCGACAAAACTATCATTCTATGCAATAAACCTAACATATATCATTTTATCATTTTACGTGATATTTGGTGAAATTCAAAAATTAAATGAGGGAAATGACATATTATCATTTTATTAACTCAGAGTATCATTCTATCCGGCAAAACTATCATTCTATACAATAAACCTAACATATATCATTTTATCATTTTACGTGATATTTGGCGAAATTCAGAAATTAAATGAGGAAAATGACATATTTACCCCCGCGCTTTTTTTATGAAGTAAATCTAAGTTTGAATCTCAACCACAAGATTAGAAAATATGTGGTTCAGATTTGGTTATAAGGTTATTACGTGATTTAGGGGTTATCATATGATCACAACTCTCTCTCTCTCTCTCTCTATATATATATATATATATATATATATATATATATATAGGGTTTTGATCTATGCAAAACTAGATTTAAATACAGAAACGCAGAACAATATCATACGTAGGGCACTTTTAGGTCATAGTTAGTTAATTTTTAGGTCATGCTAACAAAACATGACCTAAACTGATCTTAGCATGACATTAAACCCAAATATTATAATATGACCTAAAATTGCTTAATTATGACCTTCCGTGTTTTTGGTTAATTATTGACCATTAGATCATCTAATGCTTGGGCCAAGATTTGGGTTGTATTTCTGGATTTAAATGCATTTTTATTTTGATCATCTCCCTATATATATATATATATATATATATATATATATATATATATATATATATATATATATATATATATATATATATAGGGTCTTCATCTATCAAAATACGCCCTTAAGTACAAAAATACAGACCAAATCTGGAACGGAGGATCTGATTTTGAACGGCCACGATTTAGTCTTGTCAACCATTTTGTTAGGTCATAATAATAACGAATTGAGGAATAAAAGGGTAATATGGGAACTAAAAAAAATATAAACTGACGTTCCGTTTTTTCTTCACGGAAATCATGGTATCATTACTCCACACTCCATTAACCTGATTGTTCGGTTCCCACCCCATTGAATTCGTCTCTCCCCCAACATATCTACCTCACCCCAAAAAACCCTAATCCATAAATCACCCACTACTTTTGGAAATTCTAAATCGGCACAACAATTATAAGCTACAACCACTTCTCGTTCGAGCGAAGATTTGTCGGATACTTCACCTAAATCGGCCATCCACAAGAAGCGTTCCAGGCCAGAAAATATATCCCGATTCCAGCAAGCAACGAACAAGAAAAGCCAACAATCAACTACGACAATGGTGAATATTCGAGCATCTGGATCTTCAACAAATGACGGAAAAGGTTAGATGTTTGTAGTATCCCATGACCTACACCCCTTTCAAATACTTCAAAACTATAACGTCTTTTATTTTGTTCACCCAGTGTATCATAGGAGAAACACTAAAAACAAGCCACCGCGGATCCCTAAAGCTCATACGGGTAAATTGCTTACACCATCTAGTTTTTTTAAGGAGGTACTACTGTATCGATTTTGGAAGCTAGTATGCAAATGTGATTTTTTTCATAAGCAAAAGGCCATTCTGCATCCAAACCAACAACAGAAGCTACCGATGGTATGCATGACATAAATCCATGTTCTTATGCTTAATATGTTTCATTCTTGTACCACTGCTCTTTAAAAAAAGGCCAAATAAGAGTGACATAACAGGAAAAAAATTCTTGACTAACAGGCATATTTAAGTACATTTTTGAATGTTATGTTAAAAGCTAATGTGATTATGTTTCAGGGGTTGCACCACAAAACAGAACAACACTGCAATCTAAAAAAGGGAAGGAGATTGATGCAGAAATAGCAATTCCTGGTAACGGTCTGTGATCCTCCCAACTAGTACTTAGTTGTGATGTTTGAGATGATATATGTAAATACATTTGGTTATGTTAAACCCATAGGGATTAAGATGGAACAACTCATTATAACCTCTCTCTGCTATTTAGAAAGATGTGATTATTTGTAGGAAAAAAAGGTGTGATATGTGGTGGCATCTATGTGTGTATATAAGTGTCAGTGACTTTAATGTTTGTAAAGAATTTCTTCAAAATAGAACTAAGCTTAAATATGCTCTCAGATACGAGGACTCAAACCAAAAACGCTGAGAGACGGGATAAAGAGAAAGACACGGCTGTACCTATTTCAACAGCTGGAAAAGGTATGTACATGAATATACTGTGCATATCTTGCTGTGTTTGTTATGATGTGAGTATTAGAAAACTGTTTTGTTGTGAACAATATGTCTCAATATAAACTTGATTATTATGGCCAAACTGGAAATTGGACATTTATGAAAAAACAAATAACTATGTATGCAGTTTAAACATCAATGTGTAATGCACGTATAATGACTTATCACTAGTATACTACTCCTGGAGCATGTCATATTTACCTCTATCTGATATTTAGAAAGTATGAATAGTTTGTGGGAAAAATTGGTGTGATCAGTGGTGGATACTATGAGTTTATATAAATGTCATTGTATTTAATGTTTGTAAAATATTACTGTAAAAGTAGCACTAATCTGGAATATACTTTCAGGTACGAGGCCTCCAACCAAAAACGTTGAGGTAGGGGATAAACCTAATGCAGACACAGCTGTACCTGTTTCACATTCTGGAAAAGGTGTGTACATGAATAAACTTAAGATGTCTTGCTGTATTTGAAATGATTTGAGCAATAATTTTTTGTTTTGTTATGATGATTATGTCTCAATTTCATATTCTAAAATATCTTTCTATGTTTGCTATGATTAGTGAATACAATTGAAATAATTTGATCATATTTTTGTTAATGGAATACAATGTGTGGATGTAGGAAGGACTGGACTGTCCTTAAACAAAGCAAATGAACCGATTATAAGAAAAAGAGCCAGGGCTAAGGAAAGCCTAAAAAGAATGAATCTGGAAACAACTGGAAATGAGAATGCTGATACATCCCATGTCTAAGAGAGTGATGCTGTTAACGATACACCTGATAAGACGAAAGGTATGTCACTACTATACACAAAATAATATAACCAAATATGCAGAATATTATTTGATTTGTTATTATTGTTACAGGTTCAAAGCACATGAAAGAATCAGTTTTGCGTATAAACGATCTAGAGGCAGACAAACAAGCCGAAGAACAGACTGCTGAAGAACCCAAAAAAGGCCTTGCATCAAAGAAGGTTACTAAAGAAAAGGAGAACAAAGGGAAGGAGAAGGTAGAGGAGAGGGTAGAAAAAGAAGAGATAGATGACGAAAAGATAAGGCACGAAACGTTGAAGCTAAAAACCAGTCCAAGGATTTCGATCACTATACGAAGAGCAGTTGAATGAAGTGATTGACATGGGATTTGGTGAGTTGCAGCATTTCGGAATAGCAGAGGTCCCTGGAAAAATGGCGTATGACCTGGTGAAATGATTCAACAATGTAGACTGCACTATACAGCTGGAAAACCAACGTCTGGAAATTTACCCGAAAGATGTGTACGTGACTTTAGGGCTGCCTATCGGGGGAACTTTGATCAACCGCGTAAGTAGACAAAAAAAGAAGCCATTCGTTGATGAGGTTGCTCGACGGGTTGGAAAAAATGTCGAGCGTATTCTACCAAAAGACCTGATTAAGGAAGTCTTAAAGTATAAATCGGGTGGCGAATGGTTTCGGAAGGTTTTCCTTCTAATAGTAGACACAATTCTCATTAATCATTGTGGTGATGGTAAGTGTAAGACACATATAGACCATTTGTTCACAGATATTTCGGTTGTGAAAGAGTACAATTGGTGTGCTTATGTGCTGGAGACACTAGCTGTTGCAGTAAAAAGCTGGAGGGCTACAAAGAATACACCATTCACAAGACCCATATCATTCTTGATGGTAAGCACTGTATCACCCCTTATTGAAGCATTTGTTAATATGAACATTAAAATATACATACGTGCATTACGTATTAGATTTCAAATGTTTCGTCATGCGCAATTACTATTAATCTCTTAAACATGTATATCAGGCATTTTATGTGGATCGGATTTTCCACTAAAAAATTTTGGTGTCGCATGTTTTCCCAACAGTTTTTGGGTGGACAAGCGAGAAGCTAAGGCTAAGAGAGAAGATGGAGCTTGAATCTTCACACACTATCGGGAGGTGACCCTGACAAGCTGCCTCGTCCATCGGGCATACTTGTTTTTGAAGAGACAGAGACAGCGGAAAAGGACCAGTGGGAAGTTGCAATCGAGGGGTTTGCGACAACAAGTGAAGATGCTGTGAGGGTGCTTCAAAATTTGTTGCTAAGTATGACTGATGTGAAAAACATGATCCAGAACTTTGAAGCTATGAAGATTGCTGGAGCAACTGCATGCAATATGATTGGGGTCATTCCTGAGGTGGAGGTGGATGAGGAAGAAACGGTGACATCTCTGCAGGCAGCTTTGGCGAAGGACAATTTCAATTCACCCGAGCTTGTAGAAGCTGTGAAGAGCATGTTCAAAGTCACAGCACAGCTTACAAAGCTTGCTGAGGAAGGGCCACCGTTAGACATTCATCCTTCATTTGAACAAAAGAATGTAAGTTAAAAGCAAACTCAAACCCGAAGTAATGTTTTGATGGTGAACCATTTTGTCTGTACTAGATATTTGAACACTTTTGTGCACAAGACCTATGTGATTTGTAATGCTGAAGTGACACTGTGGACCCCAGGACAAACTTAATTGTTACAATGTATAACCTTTTTAATCCATGAGCCAAATATTTGATAAATATGACCCAGACTCTTGTTTGTTTTATTTGATTAACTGTTATTATGAACTCGAACTCAATAGACCTAGGAACTGCCTATTGTTATCTAAAAAAACATGATAATCGATTTGCGCAACTTCTGCTAGCATAACCCAATACTTGGTATGTATTTAATGGTTAAAGTATGTATATTATAAGCGTATTACTAATTAAATGCTTGTTATGACCAAATTTATCTATATGTTATTATGACTTCGATTAGCGAATATTATGACCTAAAAGTGATCATTTAAATATTTATATTATAAGCGTATGACGAATTAAATGCTTATTATGACCAAACTTATCTATATGTTATTATGACTTCGATTAGCGCATATTTTGACCCTGAAGTGTTCATTTAAATGTTTATATTATAATCATATGACGTATTAAATGCTTATTATGACCAAACTTATCTATATGTTATTATAACGTTGATTAGCGTATATTATGACCCTAAAGTGTTCATTTAATTATTTAAATATCATCAATGTACGCTTTAAACGTATGACCCAAATGCATGATGTGCATACCCAAGATGAGCATATGTATTCATGACCTACATATTCAATTAATAAGACCCAAAATATTTAAAATACATTAGGTGTAATTGTTAGAGAAATCTTCGACCGTGCTAATACTTGGCAGCCACGACCAGCTTTGAATATAACTGTAAAATAAGTTATCTATTACTTATCTGGTTTTTACCATTATATAAAGAATACGATTCGACAACCATGGTGAATTGCAGAGTGAACTCGCAAGAAGACTCGGTGTGAAACAAGGAGAAATTATAAACATAAATGTAATTCAAAATTGTGTTGTTACACCACATAATGGAGTAAACAAGGTAATTCTTTTGTAATAAAAATTTAGCTTTATTGATTACTGCTACAAATATGTTTCTAAACTGACCATATCGTATAATATGTAACAAATATTTTTGTACATCATTGACATACGTAGACATTCATTAATGTTAATATTTAATGTAGTCTATGGCGGAGATTAGTAGCTTCACGGCTGTAGGAATGATTCAAAGCTCGAATACAGAAAAATCAGTTATAAGTGTTGGATCTAAAGAAGCACGTTTGTGTGCATCAAAGGTAAATATCAAAATTTAAAATGTCATTAAAACACTATGTGTACTGCAATGTTTGTTGAGTACCTATATATTTGTTGACATTTTTTTTGATCCAGAGTGATAAATAGGAACGCAACAACATAGTTGATACATCATTTAACGGTGGTAGCGTTGCATCAAATCGGGCGGGTGTAGAAAAGGTACAAACTACGGGGATACATATTCTTGTATGGACTCATTATTAACCATATATCAGGCATAACAATATCATCCACATGTTATCACACTGCCTAATACGCACTGATATATAAACAGGAATGAACTATCAATGTGGAAGAGATTGTAAAATCAGCCATGGCTGACTACATGGATGGCGGTGGTGATGACGCTGCTGATGAATTTTATTCGGAGGCTTCTGGAACGAAAACGAAAACAAGTTTGGATAATCAGCTTAGAAGCAATGATGAAACTAATGTATGTGGCTATCCATACTTACGACATAAAAAAAATACTTCATATTTATTATGACGTCTTATGTACGATTTTGTTAAAATCAACATGTAGGGTGAGGAACTCGATGTGGAAGCCATAGTAAAATCTGCAGTGGAAGCGTACATGGAATGTGATGAGGTTGATGAGGATTTTGTCACACCTTTCACTGATAAATCAGAACCAAAACTGGGCGAAGCTTTGGTCATCTATGCAAACAAACAAGTAAGATTTGTTGTAATTAGTTATGTAGACGTATGTAGTAGGGCGTGTACTTCCTAAACCAACCAAATAATATATATCTACATCATATACCACTGATCAATACCTTCTACTTCTAGCCACATGACACGCAACAAACATTTAAGATGAACGTTCGCACCAAGACAAACATGAGATGTTCTAATGCACTGCAGTCATCATTTCTTGAGAGAGCAGTCACTGTGTCACGCAAGCTTACTCCAGATGAACGAGTAATGTATTACTGGTTGATGACCACTCACCACGGAAATGAGTAAGTGTTTCGATATCAACATAGATTTTGAATTTTTTGCACTGAAATCAAATAAATAAAAAATTGTCATAATGACAGGGAACATATTTTCTACAATGACCGAGTAGTTGAGGTCATACTTTTGGAATTCTGTTCACTACTGCCGCATCATGAGGTTTCAAGTGGAGTAATTAGCGCCTTCTGCTCTGTACTTAACCATATGGAAGCTTTGAAATCTGTCACTTCTCCAAAAAGGCTATTTTTCACAACCTACCCTGCTGTGAGTTAACCTATTCAATTATTTGTTAACCTAAACATGAGAACTAACTCTACTGATATAAATATGTGCAGCTTTACACGGTTGTTATGAGTAATGGACGGGATGATGATGCAGACAAACTAGATGAATTTGCCTCAAACATTGACAAAGAGGTCAGCGAAATACCACACTTCGCATGGGGTGACATAGATATGGTATGTTGCTGCATAATCAATAACATAATACAAATTTACTATGATAAAAACAACACTCATTCTAACATTGAGAACTAACCTATTACACAAAATAGGTATTCTTTGCATTCTGCGTTTCAAAATAGGTACTACACTGTGTGCTTTTGTTTCAAACGAAGATCAGTGGTGATTATAGATGCTTGTAAAGATGGAGAAGACAATGACTTGCGATTCACCTACGGCTGTATTCCAGAGGCATTGGTATGAATTAAACATTAGAACTCATAGTACTACAAAATAATTATTGATACTAACACTTTGCATGCATTACAGATGACATTCTTTTGTAAGTATTTATCAAGGATTGGTTGTCACAATCAATGCAAATCAGTGATAAACGTGCCTATTCAGAGGATGAAGATGAGTTGAAGAACAACAGACAATGCAGAAGACAGTGGCGTTTATTTACTTAGACACCTTGAAGTCTACATGGGTGAAAGAGAAGGACAATGGAATTGTGGACTAACGACAAAAAACAAAGGTGTGCTACAGTATTTAAGAGCTAAATACAACTGTGTGTTGATGTTGGCAGGAAATAATCACAGCGCGTTACTGAATAAAGAGGCGGCATATAAACATTATGCAAAGGAAAATAAGAAAACCAAGATCAACGTAGAACACATGATAGCAAACTATGGATCTCTCCAAATGTTTATTGCGTAGTTTAAATAAGTGGATCATTTTGTTCGTTTCTTTAGTGACAATGTTACCCTTGATTTTGAATTGCGTTTTACACGGCTCATGGATAGCAAACACAACCGTAAACTGTTTCATCTATAATTTAGGAAAAAATTTCATTGCAATGCCATCTGATTGCTTTCCTATTGGATGTGTTATACGAAAACTGATCATGTAAACAGTACTCCGTTTATTGTGTCATAATAAAGTGCATATGTAGGTTATAGAATTGTTAGTATACTATGTGTCAAATTATACAACACCAGAAAGCATTACCTAACACTATTGGGACACAAACGAACAAACTAATAAGAAGTACGTTCGACGCAAAATCTTTAGTTGTTTAACAAATTAAAAAAATAAAAACCGTATTTTTACTCATGGCATAACCATACTAAAAACGCCTTTACAATTCAAGCAAGACAAAAAAAATTATTAAAAAATATAGACATATCTTTGGGTCAGACTAATTAATGTCATGTGTCATAATAAAAAATATGGTAAAATAGGGTCAAAATATAATTACATTCAAGTCATAACACAAGGATTATGTTTTATACCACAAAAATTTAATTTATTCTAATATGTCATAATAGATGAAAATATAGGTCATGATCATATAAAAGTAACATTAGACAGAATAATCCAAAATTTCATCCATAACATATACCTATTGCCAAAGAGAAAGCCAACCGAATTGAAGACTGAACTTCATTAATTTCTACATACGTAACTTTGCAAACGAAGTGTTCACCATAAATGAATTAAACGAACATTACTTTAAAAAACAAAAAAAATTGTATCAAACATCAGAATTTCTTCTGGACCACATCTTTTTTTTCTCTTTAAATTTGTCGCAATTCCTTGAATCGTGGTGACCCCACTCCTGACATTTCTTGCATTGACGCATAGGCTTGTTCTTAAGCTTCAAATCCTTCTCGACTCTTGAAGAGAGTCTACTACCACATCCCTTGGTGCTGACGACTTCAGGTGGTTGTACATCCACTTCCTGGGGTGCCTCAGCCCCATAAAATTCCTCCATTATTTTCTTCTTCTTTGTTGTAGACGTTACAACCCCTCGGCAAAAATTTGTTGTCGAGCTTCACGCACTATCGATGTCAGCTCATGGATTTGATCAATATCAACAGACACCGCCTGGTAAAGACCTAACATCTCTCCCAACAAAATTGCTTGAGCCTTCTTCTTCTCATCAACATAAACATGCGTTGCTACATTTGAGTTTTGGGCGCCATGAACAGCCTTAAGCAGAGAAGATTTCAACCATCGACCTCCAATCAGATACTCAGGAATCAATCGGAATTTTTTGTTCTTCAACACAAGGAAGATGTGGCAGCATACAAGAGCAGTCCTCAAAAACATCTTACAACCACATACACAAACATAATCCTCCACAGATAATGTGACCGACCATGTGTTTCAAAAATGATCTAAAACCTTGTAAACCTCTGGACTTGAATCATTAGATATCGATACCAGACTGCAGTGGTTATAAGCCTCCATAATCTGTTCTTGAATTTCCTTGAACGCACCATCAGTAAATATTGTGGATGCATGCTTCTCAATAGACCATTCTGTCTTCATCTTTGCGGTGGTATTATAATCTATATAATCCAGCTTTGCAGAGTAGTTTCTTTGGGCATCAACTGCATTATTGAAATTCATTAAAAAAACAACAAGGTTCGCCCTGGACTGAGTGTACCTCTTGAAAAAACTATTCTGCGACTCCGAAACAGATGTCGTCTTTATCAACGAACTATTAGGAAAGTCCCTAAAGTAGGCTGGAACCTAATACCTTCTTGATTCGAACATAGAAACAAACCATTCAGCGCCAACAAGATCATAAGTCTCCATCACATTCTTCCACTTGTCTTCAAACTCAGTGGGTTCAATCAACTCAGACCAAACGCATAAATTCAAATCCTTTTTAAAATCAGCATTCCAAGAAGTGACTTAGGAACCTTTTCAGCTACCTTTGCCATGATGTGCCACATACACCATCTGTGACGTGTATTCACAAGAACTTTTTCAACAGCTACTTTCATGCCTAAGTCTTGATTATCAACTTGGGATGTATGCCCACGTATTTCACAAACTGCTTAAAAAGCCAAGAGAACGAATCCGCGCTCTCACTACAAAGCAAACCAGCTCCAAAGGACACTGCACGGCCATGGTTGTCCTTACCAGTAAACAGAGCGAAAATCATTGAGTACCTTCGAGGAAAAAAATATAGTATTAAAAGATTTACACGTGCATACTGATATATCAAATAATATGTCATAATAAACCAAAGTAGTAGCATAACAGATACATGCATCAATTTTAATAAAAAAAACTTTTACCTATTAGTTGAGTACGTAGTATCGAACGAAACGATGTCACCAAATTGCAAGAAATTCATCTTGGCAATAGGATCACACCAAAACAAATGAATCAAACGACTCCGGGAATCAACTTCATACTCGTACGTGAAGGCATCACAATTTTCCTTCTTCTTCTTCAACTCATCTATTATCATTTGGGCGTCACATCCTTCAGCGTATCTTCTGATATCCCGTGTATAGTTGCGAATGTCCAACACAGTACACCCAACAAACTCATAACCGCCCATCAATTCAGTCAGCAGCTTGAAAGTTAGAGATGGCCCGATATTAGCACCAGCACAATCTGAAATAAATTTTTGATTAACTGGTTCAAGTTAACGATTTAGCCTCATGAACTTGTGGTGTTGTACCGCAACCATGGGTTGGTTGTGTTCTTCGTTAAAGTGATACTACTATCCTATACAAATATGGGTCATACTAAACACAAATATAAGCATATCATAAAAGCGTTGATACCAATTGTATACAAACAGCCTCCACTAAAATGTCATAGCCACACGCCAACTAAGTAAAACTTACATCGTTACTAATATTGATACATAAGCAAGAGTAAAAAAAAGATTATACGTATAAGTCATCGAAGGATGTTTTAAATGAAAACATGTATTCTCAACAATGTCATCTACGGGTGACTGATTATCTACATGCGAAGTAGATGGCGTTTCAGAATCCATTCCCGGATGTCTATATCATAACATAAACCAGCAAATCTTATTATCAAAACATTAAACAATATCAATGAAATTTCAGATACTTTAATTCATACGTCTAAATAAAAATGCCCACATACAATAAAAATGAGATGAATAACTGAAGTATATTGTAATAACACACCGTATATATTCGACCGAGAAACAAGAACCACAAATTCAAATAATGGATGGAAGACAGAAATTTAAACTGAAATACGTAGTATCGAGATTTTGGAATGGAAACTCAAATGTTGACAGGGAATAAGACTACACCACAATAACTAAATCGATAAAGAATTTTAACATATCTTAAAATGTTAACACTTAGCAGAACGATATTAAATGGAACAACGTATCAAAATTCAACGAATAATTGACGGAGATGAAATTGTGGGCTGATAACCTACGCTGAAGAACGGTTAGTGGAGAGATGAAGGAGCAAAATTATAGGAAATACTATAACTAACGACATAATGCAATTTACATAATTAACCTTTTAAGATTATAAGTAATTAAAATATTAATATCTACCCAATAAATCTAGCCGTTAATTAATGTAATCTTAAGATTAGATTGGCTAATCCAATGGACAGAAAACCGTCTGCATTTCTTGGTTTAAGCCAATACTTGTTTTGATCAAATACATATATATATATGATTATGTTAAGATGACAACCTTTTTTAAAGTAACAACGTACCACCAATCTCATGCTGCCACGTGGCACGTTATCCATTTGATGTCAACTATACACATATAATGTCAACTATAAGTTGTTGATATTGATGTGCATGCTATTGACGATAATACCCCCGAGTTGACATAATCTACTTATAGTTGACATTTTTCGGTCTTCATTACAAGCCTGGCGGGGCTTGGAAAAAGGCAAAAATGCGATTAGAATGCGGATCAAGTTATATGGAATGATAACCGAACCGGTCGGATCAGTTAGCAAATTGTCGTTGCCACTTAATCACTGCAGTCTTGCTCTCACTCTTTCTTCCTTTCCAAAGTAATTTAAAAACTCCCAATTTTGCACAACTTTAACAGTAAAGCGACAAGTTCGGGGTCGATCCCACAGAGAAGTTGGTGTGTCGAGTGTGTGAGTAGTGAACAGGGGGGGTTGGCTGCTGCCACGCTTTAACTTGGGAGTTTTTTAACTATTGTCTTTACTCTAGGCGGAATTTAACTAGCTAGCTTGATCAATGGAACTTTAACTACTGGGTCAAGTGAATTGTAGTTAACAGCGGAAAAGTAAATGCAAGAATGTAAACGAAAATAACTTTAATTAAACTAAAAACTGAGTACAGCGTGAAATTTAAACTAAGCTAACACTTCGGAAGCTAAAAAACCAGTAAGAACTGAGAAGAATCTCAGCGGGAAACTTAAGATAACTCTAACAGAAATGAGTATTCTGCAGCGCTCCCTTCGGTCGCCCTTTTAACTAAGCTATCTAAGCTAAGCTAGAGAACTGAACTAAACTAAGCTAGAGAGCTGAACTACGCTAGATGATAAAGCTAAACTAAACTAGACGGAAAGTAAAGTGTCGGATGCCTTTGTGATGGCACACCCTCTATTTATAAGCTCGATTTGGCCTCCAGCTGGATAACGATCTTGACAGGGAATATTCGCTCATGCTGAGAATGAGCGACTCATTGATTGCTACGTGCCCTTCCTTCTAGAATGACGACGATTTTAAGTAACAGATTCCTGACTCAGCTCCGTCCTTGCGTCTCATAAGCTAGCACGTGTCCCCTTCTAGAACGTCGTCCTTGATAACAGAATGGTGCACCATATCCAACTCATTTCCTCACGTGTTCTTCTTCTAGAAGCCAGCGGTCCCCGCCTAACTGCTTGATCACTCCCCCTCTATCAACTCCCCTGATTCTTGGCCTTTTATCGCCTTTTGTACTTGCTTGATCAGTTCGGCCTTGCTGCATTGGTCAAGTGGCATTTCTGCACATTTAACACTTGTTTTGCGCGATAAATCGATCAAGTAGCATACATTTTACCCTTAAACTGATGCATGAAATGAGCCTTATCAAGCTGCTCACACTTAAAACATACTTGTCCTCAAGTATAAAGAAAAAGAAAAGAAAAAGATAAGGCAAATTTCAGGCATGGTTTACTTATTTCACAAGTAAAAGAAAAAATGAAAAGAGAAACAAGACCTTAAGATAAAAACACGTATTCACATGCATGCATTAGACCGGATAATTTTCCGACAATCATACCCGAGGTCGAGGTTAATCCATTTGTCAGTATCTTGTGTTCCTTCTCTTTCGCTTTTGCTTGATCAAGGTGTCAGCTTGTCAAGATTGCTCAATTTAAAAACCACTGTTGGATTCACTCAGTCACTCATTTCTCACCAGAGATGTTAGGACTGTTCACTCGGTGTTGCCATAAATTTAATACTTTGAATCGGACTGCACAAGATAGTTCCTTAAGGTCTTTGCTTTGGATTGTAACGGGGCTCAAGGGTAGTAACGTATTAGGGTAGGGTCCTAGGGGTTCTAAGTTCAAATATAAAATTTTAAAGAAAAATCACATGAGTCGAAAAGCCAAAGATTTGACTAAACTCGCTGGATCAGAATTGAGATATTTATTTCTTCCTCTTCTTGATGCTTCTTCTCGATCAAATTTCGACCTTTAGCCTTATAACTTTCGGCTTATTTGTTTACTTTTGATTTTCTGGGTCAAGTTACAACTATTTATTGTCTTTTTTTTCTCAAACCTTTTCATCATTTTTTATATGATCAACCCGATTGTCTAACTTGATCAACCCGACTACCCTTTATTTCGATCATTCTATTGTTATCCCCTTCTGTTTCCCTTGACAAACTTCGTCTCTTCGACCCTCTTTTCTCATATGATATGAAACTTGTATTTGGTCTTAAGGCTTCAAAGAATGGGTAAGGGTGTTTGGGCTCAAAGTGATTAACTAAGGGGTGTCTTGATTAGTGAGGCGGGTTTGTGGAACGAAGGAAAAGAAACGGCTCAAGTGGTTAAGTCATAATGCCTTTAGTCCTTACTACTTGTGCAATTTTCATCGCAATACTAAAAGTCAGCCTCTCGTAAAAATATCTTTTGTAAAAATAGTAGAAAGTGTTCTACTTTTGGCTTATAACTCACATATAGAGAGGCTTCACAATTGGTTCAGAAATTGAGCGTTTCCATCATACTTGCGTCGTTCAAATTGATCAAGTTTTTGCAATCAAGTTTTTACATGCGAGCATACTGAATCCTTTTTCTAACTCTTCCAAAAGGTAATCAAGTCTTTCATTTATCCAATTTCATGCATAATGCCTAATTTATTACTAACTGGAATTTGTTATTTTTGAAAAATTTTAGCATGTATGATTCTACTGTAACTAACCCGTCCCCCCTCCCCACTGCATATGAACTCGTCCTCGAGGGACTGGATGCAGTGGAAAAAGGGTTAGGCACAGGCAACGACACAACAAACAAGGGAAACTTCTCACATTAGACCAGATATTGGGCTAAGTGTGAGACAGTGACAGTGATCAACGCATGCTAAAAAACATACAAATAGCCAAAACAGACAACAACTTCCATAAACTTCTCACACTTAGTCCATACATAGGACTAAGTGTGAGAACGAAGTCAAAAACACAATTTACACAAAGAAACAAAGTTAAGGGTAATACTACTGCCTTCTAGATGGTTGAATCAGGGGATGTTGCACGCCTTCCTTATTGTCTCCATTACACAGGCCTTCCTTATTGCCTCTAAGGCTTCACGTTTATCGGAGCTCCTCCTCCTTGGCATTTTTATTCTTTTTCTCCTTCGTGAGGAGAAGCATGCTGGCAGCGTTAGTAAGCCCCATAACTTGGATTGGTACGGTGGCCCTTATCAGGGGGAGGAAGGATACTTTCTCCCCCCTTCTTCTTACTCCCTTCCTCTGCTCTCACCTGGTTGCCCTCCACAGTCTTGCTTGCTTCTATGACTGCTCTGGTCTGTTGGTACGCTTGTCTCTTCTCATCCACATGCTGTCTTGAACCCTCAGCTTCAAGAAGCAGCTGGTTCATCGTCTGGCTGCGCGTCCTTCTCGGGATGGAGTCATCCTCTGTAGTCGAAGAAAGGTTAAATTCTGCCTCCTTTCTTCGTAGAAGGAGGTTATTGGGAAGAGGCAGCCCTTCTGCTGGTGGTGGCTAAGCGGGGTCCTTAGACCGAGAAATTCCTAGGTGGGCCTTGAGGGCGGTGTAAATCTCCACGGGGTCAGCGCTGGTGGGAAAACTCCTGAGTACGAAGTCCACATGCCTTATGTCAGCCGGGTCCACATATTGGAGCGGGCTGATTAATCTAGGAGGATATAACGGGGTTCTGGTGGCTGGTGGGCTGGGTGGTGACAAGGATCGTTGATTATTACTGTTGATACCGGTTCCTGAAGAAAATGAGGAAATATTGGAAGTCTCGAGTTGATTGCCCTGCATTTCTCTCTGATTATGACTGCGGGTGATTTGAATTCAGAAAGAAGTAGAAGAGGATAGCATAAAGGATCTGAAAGTAGTTGATGGAGAGTGAGATCCAAAAGACCCTTTTTATACTGCAACCCCGACACTTGAGATTCTTGCCTGTTTGAGATCTTTGCGTCTGTTCAGACTTGTGCGACTCTTCACGTGCAGCCGCACCTTTTTAGAGTGCCAGGTGGCAAAGCTTCAGCAATACGCTTCCTCCTTCTCTGTCACGACCGCACTTCCTAAGGATAGAAAGCACGGTGGGTCGCGACTAATGGGGGAATTAAGAAACGGAGAAGAAAGGGGAAACAATCAAGGGGTACGATATGTAGATCAAGAGATGAAACTTTATTACCAAATTATAGTCTGAAATAATGAAGCAACAAAGTTCGTAGGAAAAATTGTCCAACAGAATAAAGATAACATCAGAGTTCTAAAACTTGACGTAGCGGAAGCATTTGAGAGTTAGCTACTACTATGTATGAAGACACAAAGCAACCGGAACGTTTATTGAATATGGTCTCGGTCCAATGCTCAACATCCTCCGTCTCCCGTCCACGCTCAACCTGCACATAAGGAAAACATATGCAGGGGCTGAGTACTTGATGCACTCAGTGAACTCATGCCCAAAATACATTTCATCAATAAAGTTATGTCAAGCCACCGTTGAGTGAAACTCGGGTTTTACTTTAAAATTGCCGAGAAACACTAAAATCATTTCCATAAAAAGGTGCCTGGAGGCAATTATCATGGTCGTCCCCCATCATGTACCATATCTGAACCATCATGTGAAACGAGAATGTGGCCACAAACTCGATCACTGGACCGGCCGACCGATAGGACGGCTCACGATCCCCATCAGTGCACTAGTCCGAGTAGGGACTCACTCCCTAGTCAGACCCGAATTCGTTAACCATCAAAGTCTAGTAGGACATTATCCTAGTAGACAATCAGATAGGCAATTCAAAACATAAAATACGGCATGACATAACATTTAAACCACCATTATCTCACCAAATACATATCATTGCAAATAAAAGAGTTTAAGTAATAGAGCCCACCTCAAAAGCTTAGAGTTTTCCTTAAGTAGCTTCTCGTTCCGACTTTAGCGGCCGTGCGAACCACCTTTTCGGAAAATACATAAAGTTCACATCAAATCTCGGTAACGAAGGTATTTAGAATGCATGCACTCTAATTAAAATCTTTTAATTCGTTTTCTCGATTTTTCGTGCATTTTCGATTATTCGGCGGCCGCCCAAGGCGTCGCGTGCGACGCCGGTCGGCTGCTTACGCTCATTCTTTCCTCCATTGGCTCCTCGCATTTTTCCACGGCGTCGAAATAAATTTCTAAAAATTATTTTAAGTGTATAATTAAATTACCGCACTATTTCTCTTCGCCAATATATATTCATTTTGGACTTAGGATAGAAATCCTCGTTCTTTGAATAAGAAATTAATTTAATAATTTCCCAAAATTAAATTATTGGCCCAAGATTAATTATTTTCTTAGTCCATCTTATTTCTCCAATTAAATTTTAAAGCCCAAAAAAAACTCAACAACACTTCAAATTTTAAATTGAGAGGCCCAATTCTTTTAAAACAAACATGGCCCAATTTTCTTAAAAAGAAAGCCCAGTTTTTTTTTAACTCCCATACCCCCCACGTGTCTCACCCTTCACCTCATTCCATTTTCTCCCAAACTCAAAGAATTCCCAAATTGCAGAGCCCTACACCCGTCGCTTATAATCAATTGGCTCGCCTGGCCGTCGTCGGCCGTCATCGCTGTAGGAGATGAGACGACACAGCCGTCGCTGCTGTCCCTCGCCAGCCACCGCTCGCCGAGAAGCGCCGACGCTGTTGTCACGGGGCAGTTGGCGTAGTCGACGCCGCTGCTGTTCCCCAACAGTCGTCGGGTCAGCCTTCACCAGCTTCGCTGCTGCTGTCTCCCGAGCAGAAATCGTCGCTGCAGCGAGAGGGTGGTCGCCATTTAGCCGCTGCTGCTGTCCGCCTTTCATTGATGCTCAGTTATCTCTCGGACAGCCCCGAAACGGCCTCGAACAGCCCCGATAAGATAAGTTCTTTACATTTCGTTACATTCTTTCGCATTTCGTTTACTTACCGGGGAAGGGGGTGTTGGATTGTTTGAGAATGATTGATTTGTTTGATCGGTGTTACCTGTGTGGGAGATTGATGTGTTGATGATATGCTATGTATAACAAAGATCACAGGGGAAGGGATTTATACCTTCTATTTTATGAACTTGACCGTGAGGTTTGTAAGGCTGAAAAGGGAGACTCCTTGTGTTGGAATTAGAAGAATATTCTGAGGAGTAATGAAGATTACACAAAATCAGGAACAAGATTGGAGAAGATTTTTAGCCATGTGATTAGGGAAAATTATTAGAGAATATCTTACCATATAGAAGCACTCCTTAGTCTATATATCATGTATACAGCCATTGTAATTATCAATATATCAAAGAATATACCTTTCTACATGGTATCAGAGCAGGTTTAAGGCTCAGAAACAATTCATCATAGCCCCGAATACCCTTCTCGACCAATACAGGCGAGAATTATGTCCACAAAAATGTCAGAAAACAAACCAGTTAAACCAGATATTGAACCCATAGCCGAAAAGATCAGGTCTAGTAAAAGCGTTACCATAGCCTTCAAATTGAATGGCTCGAACTACTCAATGTGGGCACGGTTGATGAAAGTATCGATTGGCGGCCGAGGAGTCTATCGCCACATCTCCGGAATTCCGTCTCCACCGAAACCAGGGGAGAGCAGATTCACAGATTGGGAAGAGATAGACTTAATCGTCTTCTCATGGATTATTGACAACATGGAGACAAACCTCATAGCAGATTTCGCACACCACCAGACGGCGAAATCCCTGTGGGATACGCTCGCGGTAATGTTTGCGAGTTCATCCGACTCATACCTAATATACGACCTGCGAGACAAGGCAAGCAGAATTACGCAAGGACAATCAACACTAGAGGCTTACTGGAGTCGGCTACATGGCCTCTGGATCGACATTGATCGATGCTCCCACAAGACCGTAAATTGTTGCGATAAAGGGGTAGAGCAATACCGTGAAATCAAAGCAGAACTAAGGCTGTTCGAATTTCTCACCGGGCTAAACGAGAAGTACGATTGGATCCGACGAGAGATCCTCAAAGAGGACCCCTACCCCTCAGCCGACGTCGCGTATGGATAGGTGAAGCGAGAGGCGGCTCGACTCAAGATCATGTCACCATCGACCGATCCACCCACCACCGCTGTCGAAAATGAAGCATCATCGGGGATTGGTTTCGGATTCGGGGCGAGAGAATACCGTCCGTCACAGACACAGAACAAGGGCCAACCGCCGATACCACGCCCCGCCGCCAACCGCCGGAGAAACAACCGACCCGACAAGTCCAAACTCTGGTGCTCCCACGGTGGAATGCACAAGCATACTAAGGAAACGTGCTTTCAATTAGTGGGATATCAGGAGTGGTGGGAGGAGGAGAAAGCCGCGAAGGCAAAAATCGCGGTCGGAATTAATGGTGGAGGAAGAAACCCGACAGAGGGAGGTCAAACCGTGGAGAAGAGAACCGATGCCGGAGGTTTCCCAACCGGCGGTGGTGGCCGAGGGGAAAGCAGCGGCGACGGAGGGAAGAGTGCAGAGGCGATGATTGCCTCGCTCAGAATGGAAGACGGCGCAAATGGAGGTAAAGGGCTGGGGGTCGAGAACCCTAGCCCATTAAAGCCTGATTTTGCTATTAAGTCCCTCACTTTTAAGAATTCTGGTATGCTGCCCCACTCAGAAATTAATTAATTGGATAAAAAACCCCAGATTTCGTGATAATTATGAAACTGACCCCATTATATGCAAAAACTCGTTTTCACCCCTAGAAAACTTATCATATGCTTTTGAGGCCCGTAATTGCGATATTGTTAATGATACTGGGTGGATTTTTGATTGTGGGGCCACCGACACTATGTCGTACGATCGAAATGATTTTCTGGAAATTCATAAAACCCCTAAGTCACATATAAAAACCGCAAGCGGAGGGATAACACCAGTTGAAGGGGCGGGAACCATAGAAATTTTTCCTAATGTTCAAATTCCCAATTGCCTCTATGTTCCCAGATTATCTCAGAAATTGATGTCAATCAGCCATGTGACGAAGAATTTAAACTGTTCCCTACTGATGCACCCAAACTTCTGCATGTTACAGGATATCCGGACGGGGAAGATTATTGGACGTGGCACTGAACGTCGTGGGCTCTACTTTGTGGACGAGATTGCTCGACAAGATGGTGCGGCGATGCTTGCTCACGGGTCCACTAATCAAGATACTTGGCTCTGGCACCGTCGGATGGGTCATACATCTCCGGGTTATTTGAAATCCTTATTTCCTAAACTTTTTGTTCCTAGAAATTTTTCTTGTGAAGCTTGTGTTTTGGCTAAGAGCCACCGAAACTCTTTTAAGCCAAATGATACTCGTGTTGAGACTGTTTTTTCTCTGATTCATTTCGATGTGTGGGGCCCAGCGCCTATAGGAACTAGCTTTGGTTTTAAATATTTTGTGATATTTGTTGATGATTACAGTAGGGCTACTTGGGTTTATTTCATGAAACATAAGTCTGAAGTTTACGACAAATTTGTGCTGTTTTATAAAATGGTTCTAACTCAATTTCAGACGTCTACAAAAATCTTGCGTTCTGATAATGGGGGGGAATTTTTAAATAGCTCCATGACAAAATTTTTTGAAGAAAATGGGCTAGTACACCAAACGTCTTGTTCCCACACACCAGAACAAAACGGAGTCGCCGAACGAAAAAATAGAATCATCCTCGAAATGACCCGAGCCCTCCTGTTTGACTCAAAAGTACCCCCATCTCTCTGGCCTGAAGCTATAGCCACATCAGTTTACCTTCTCAATCGGCTTCCCACAAAAACACTAAACCGAAAAACTCCCCTAGATCATCTTTCCACCCAAACCAAAGTTCCATCATTCTTATCCTTACCACCTAAAACCTTTGGCTGCTCTGTTTATGTACACATCCCAAAACATGAAAGAAATAAATTCTCCCCGTGTGCCATTAAGTGCGTTTTCCTGGGTTATGGGGTTAATCAGAAGGGCTATCGATGCTATGATACCAAAACCAAACGAATTATTACCACCATGAACTGCAACTTTCTTGAAACCGAATTCTTTTACCACCTTGGGACTCAGGGGGAGAGTGTGAGACAGGGGGAGACCCAAGAACGTGACTCCCTTCAGTGGTATGTGCCAAGTAACTTTGATTCGGACCCAACAGAGAAAGTTGGCACTGTTCATGAGCCGATCCTGTCCGCAGAGTCGATCCCGACAACGCTTCCGCCGCGCACCTCTGATCCAACCGTAACGGAATCCGAGGTAATATCTAGTGACTCTGAAAATTCAGATATCATTCCTAACCCACTTGGTACAGAAGAAGAAGAAGACACTATGATCGATCAGGATACAGGGCAGTACGTACTTCCTCCTCGGAGTACAAGGGGAATTCCACCAAAAAGATACTCGCCGGAACGACTGGGAAGAAGAAGCAGATACTCAGTGGCGAACTTCGCCGAAGCCAACCTATCAAAAATGGCAAAGGCTTTCCATACAGCACTGTGTGAGGAAGAGATTCCGAGGACCTTTGAGGAAGCCGTCAAGATCAAGCACTGGAGGGAGGCAATGCTTGTCAAGATGAGAGCACTAAAACGAAACGGCACTTGGGAAGTTAGCCCATTGCCAAATGGAAAACATACAGTTGGTTGTAGATGGGTCTTCACAATTAGCGAAGACCAGATGGAAGTATTGACCGGTACAAGGCTCGATTAGTAGCTAAGGGGTACACGCAGACTCAGGGAGTGGATTATTCAGAGACATTCTCACCAGTTGCCAAAATGAATACAATAAGAGTTCTGTTATCCATTGCAGCAAACAAGGACTGGCCACTACATCAGTATGACGTCACCAACGCATTTCTTCATGGAGAATTGAAAGACCCCATCTATATGGAGGCTCCACCGGGTTTCACAGAGGAGTTTGGACAAGACAAAGTGTGCAAATTAAAGAAGACACTATATGGGTTGAAGCAGTCCCCAAGAGCATGGTTCGGGAGGTTCACGGATGTAATGAAACAATATGGCTATCGGCAGAGCAACTCTGATCATACACTGTTCATCAAACGAAGAGGAGAGAAAATCACTTGCCTAATAATCTATGTGGATGATATGATCATTACAGGCGATGATGCAGAAGAAATAAAGGATCTTAAGGGACATTTGGCTACAGAGTTTGAAATAAAGAATATAGGAGATCTCAAATACTTCCTTGGGATCGAGGTACTCAGGTCTGGAAAGGGAATCTTCATAAATCAACGGAAGTATGTTCTTGATCTTCTAGCGGAAATATGGATGCTCGATTGTAAACCCGCAGATACTCCAATGGTGCAGAATCATGGACTCAAAATAGTCAAAGGAGCAGCGTCGACTAACTGGGGAAGATACCAGAGGTTAGTAGGGAAACTTATCTATCTATCCCACACTCGGCCTGATATTGCATATGCAGTAGGGATACTCAGTCAATTCATGCACAATCCACAAGACGAGCATTGGGAGGCAGCACTTAGAGTAGTGCGCTACTTGAAGGGAACTGCAGGACATGGAGTGTTGTTTCGAAAGAATGGACATCTTCACATACATGGATACATTGATGCTGACTGGGCAGGGAACCCAGTTGATAGGCGATCAACGGGTGGATACTTCACCTTCGTAGGTGGAAATTTGGTGACTTGGAGAAGCAAGAAACAGAAAGTAATCGCTTTGTCAAGTGCAGAGGCAGATTTCCGAGGCATCAAAAGTGGACTCACTGAAATCCTGTGGCTAAGGAGGGTGATGAAGGAGCTGAATCTTGAATCACAGAAAACTTGCAAACTATTGTGTGACAATAAAGCAGCGATAAGTATCTCCGAAAATCCCGTGCAACATGATAGAACCAAGCATGTCGAGATTGATCGACACTTCATAAAGGAGAACCTTGAAGAAAAGATAGTAAAATTCCATACGTGAAATCGAAAGATCAACTGGCGGACATCTTGACCAAGGCAGTACCCGCAAAGATTTTTCAAGAAGTCTTGGGCATGTTAAGTTTTGGAAATCCAGTCACTTAACTTGAGGGGGAGTGTTGGAATTAGAAGAATATTCTGAGGAGTAATGAAGATTACACAAAATCAGGAACAAGATTGGAGAAGATTTTTAGCCGTGTGATTAGGGAAAATTATTAGAGAATATCTTACCATATAGAAGCACTCCTTAGTCTATATATCATGTATACAGCCATTGTAATTATCAATATATCAAAGAATATACCTTTCTACACCTTGAACTTGGCAGATTAAATTTCACGTCTGGAATTGAATTGAGAATTTGGCAGCTCTTCAAATTCTCGCTTTCTATCGTGAATCCGTGACTTGTAGTGGTAGACACTTGGAAACCAAAAGCTCTTCTACTCTCCTTCTCTCTCGGCTCTCTCTTTCACTTTGTCTTTGCTAGAGATGAAGGTGTGAAAGTGTATGTGGAAAACTGATATTTAACTTGTGACCTTTTATTGTAGAATTAAAGATGGAAGATGAAGAAGTTTGAAATTGGAGAGTCTCCATAGAAGGGGTATCGGCCAAGAGGGAGAAGGAAGAAGAAAGGATTTTGGGCTTGCTCCCATTTTTGGAAAAGAATTGGGCTCCCACACTTTAATTAAATTGTTTTTGGCTCATTTGGTTGTAAGGCCCAAATTTGTATCATTCTTTATTTGTTAGACTTTTTGATTGTTATGGCCCAAAGCCATTTTTATATAAACATTTGGACTTCAAATTTTATTAATTATTTCACGACATATATTTAAATTAGTACTTAAAAAGCACGGGTGTTACATTCTATCCACCTTAATAAAAATTTCGTCCCGAAATTTATTCATCTCTAACAAACGGCTCCGAGTACTTCTCTTTCATTTTATCATCGAGTTCCCATGTAGTCTCCTCATAACCAGCATTGTTGTTGCTCGGGCACTCTTTGGCAAGGTGTCCAACTCCACCACATTTGTAGCACATACTAGTCCTAATTCTGCATTCACCCAAATGATTCTTTCTTTTAAAGTTATCATCTAAGGATAGATGTTTCATGCGTTATTTTTGTTCGAGCATCTCGCCCTGGTATGAAGAAACGTAGTAATTTGCAATCTCGTCAATCTTTTAAACTAGAACAAGTTGTGCCTCACAGGGTTGTCATTGTCTCGTCATCTCATCACCCCTTGGAATTCGCTCTTTTCTAAGCCTCATTCGTTCCATCGATAAATATATTCCCTTAAAAGAAAGCATAGTCCGCGCGTATAATTAGCCTACATCTAAGTCCATTGAAGTCTACATCTCATAAAATTATCAATCATACTCCATTCATTATCACGTCTAACATCAATTGCATAAACATTTCTCATTTCAAAACATTTTACCTTCTCTTTCGTTGAGCGCGGCGAGACGGAATGTTGAGCCTTCAATGAATACTCTTTTAGTCTAGCGAAACGAGTCTAGACTAGATTGAATAAGAGACTCTCGGTCCAGAGCGGAAAGAAAAGTTGCTCTGATACAATTCTGTCATGACTGCACTTCCTAAGGATAGAAAGCACGGTGGGTCGCGACTAATGGGGGAATTAAGAAACGGGGAAGAAAGGGGAAACAATCAAGGGGTACGATATGTAGATCAAGAGATGAAACTTTATTACCAAATTATAGTTTGAAATAACGAAGCAACAAAGTTCGTAGGAAAAATAGTCCAACAGAATAAAGATAACATCAGAGTTCTAAAACTTGACGTAGCGGAAGCATTTGAGAGTTAGCTACTACTATGTATGAAGACACAATAGCAACCGGAACGTTTATTGAATATGGTCTCGGTCCAATGCTCAACATCCTCCGTCTCCCGTCCACGCTCAACCTGCACATAGGGAAAACATATGCAGGGGCTGAGTACTTGATGCACTCAGTGAACTCATGCCCAAAATACATTTCATCAATAAAGTTATGTCAAGCCACCGTTGAGTGAAACTCGGGTTTTACTTTAAAAATGCCGAGAAACACTAAAATCATTTCCATAAAAAGGTGCCTGCAGGCAATTATCATTGTCATCCCCCATCATGTACCATATCTGAACCATCATGTGAAACGAGAATGTGGCCACAAACTCGATCACTGGACCGGCCGACCCATAGGACGGCTCACGATCCCCATCAGTGCACTAGTCTTAGTAGGGACTCACTCCCTAGTCTGACCCGAATTCGATAACCATCAAAGTCTAGTAGGACATTATCCTAGTAGACAATCAGATAGGCAATTCAAAACATAAAATACGGCATGACATAACATTTAAACCACCATTATCTCACCATATACATATCATTGCAAATAAAAGAGTTTAAGTAATAGAGCCCACCTCAAAAGCTTAGAGTTTTCCTTAAGTAGCTTCTCGTTCCGACTTTAGCGGCCGTGCGAACCACCTTTTCGGAAAATACATAAAGTTCACATCAAATCTCGGTAACGAAGGTATTTAGAATGAATGCACTCTAATTAAAATCTTTTAATTCGTTTCCTCGATTTTTCATGCATTTTCGATTATTCGGCGGCCGCCCAAGGCGTCGCGTGCGACGCCGGTCGGCCGCTTACGCCCATTCTTTTCTCCATTGGCTCCTCGCATTTTTCCACGGCGTCGAAATAAATTTCCAAAAATTATTTTAAGTGTATAATTAAATTACCGCACTATTTCTCTTCGCCAATATATATTCATTTCGGACGTAGGATAGAAATCCTCGTTCTTTAAATAAGAAATTAATTTAATAATTTCCCAAAATTAAATTATTGGCCCAAGGTTAATTATTTTCTTAGTCCATCTTATTTCTCCAATTAAATTTTAAAGCCCAAAAAAAAACTCAACAACACTTCAAATTTTAAATTGAGAGGCCCAATTCTTTTAAAAACAAACCATGGCCCAATTTTCTTAAAAAGAAAGCCCAGTTTTTTTTAACTCCCATACCCCCCACGTCTCTCTCCCTTCACCTCATTCCATTTTCTCTCAAACTCAAAGAGTTCCCAAATTGCAGAGCCCTACACCCGTCGCATATAATCAATTGGCTCGCCTGGCCGTCGTCGGCCGTCATCGTTGTAGGAGAGGAGATGACACAGCCGTCGCTGCTGTCCCTCGCCAGCCACCGCTCGCTGAGAAGCGCCGACGCTGCTGTCACGGGGCAGTCGGCGTAGTCGTCGCCGCTGCTGTTCCCCAACAGTCGCCGGGTCAGCCTTCACCAGCTCCGCTGCTGCTGTCTCCCCGGCAGAAATCGCCGCTGCAGCGAGAGGGTGGTCGCCATTTAGCCGCTGCTGCTGTCCGCCTTTCACTGATGCTCAGTTATCTCTCGGACAGCCCCGAAACGGCCTCGAACAGCCCCGATAAGATAAGTTCTTTACATTTCGTTACATTCTTTCGCATTTCATTTAATTACCGGGGAAGGGGGTGTTGGATTGTTTGAGAATGATTGATTTGTTTGATCGGTGTTACCTGTGTGGGAGATTGATGTGTTGATGATATGCTATGTATAACAAAGATCACAAGGGAAGGGATTTATACCTTCTATGCTATGAACTTGATCGTGAGGTTTGTAAGGCTGAAAAGGGAGACTCCTTGAACTTGGCAGATTAAATTTCACGTCTGGAATTGAATTGAGAATTTGGCAGCTCTTCAAATTCTCACTTTCTATCGTGAATCCGTGACTTGTAGTGGTAGACACTTGGAAACCAAAAGCTCTTCTACTCTCCTTCTCTCTCAACTCTCTCTTTCACTTTGTCTTTGCTAGAGATGAAGGTGTGAAAGTGTATGTGGAAAACTGATATTTAACTTGTGACCTTTGATTGTAGAATTAAAGATGGAAGATGAAGAAGTTTGAAATTGGAGAGTCTCCATAGAAGGGGTATCGACCAAGAGGGAGAAGGAAGAAGAATGGATTTTGGGCTTGCTCCCATTTTTGGAAAAGAACTGGGCTCCCACACTTTAATTAAATTGTTTTTGGCTCATTTGGTTGTAAGGCCCAAATTTGTATCATTCTTTATTTGTTAGACTTTTTTATTGTTATGGCCCAAAGCCATTTTTATAAAAACATTTGGACTTCAAATTTTATTAATTATTTCACGACATATATTTAAATTAGTACTTAAAAAGCACGGGTGTTACATTCTCTCCTTGACGTCTCTTCATTGTGACAGTTGGCGCCGCCTGACACCTCTCTAATTACTGCACACGTCTTATCATCACCTGCCTTTGTCAACTCAATCACTGTACTACTGATTAAATTTAAATTGCACTAATCAAGTGGATATTTTAATTCCAGATGAAATCTCAATGAGTTCCACTTGATCAGTTTCCTTTCTTCCGTCCAATCTTTGATTAACTAAGAAAATAAAACTTAACACACTAAAAAAAACTATTTACACTAACAAGGATTTGATCAGGTTCCCCTGGGATGTCACTTGATCAGATTAAGAGATTTAGAATTTGTTGCTTGATCAAGCAGACTACCCATTAGTACCCGATCACTCCTTCTACCTGTTCACTGGCGCGAGCTAGGCATTAGTAGTGGAAAGTCGTCCACTACAAACGCCACCATTCCGTCCTTTTCTGTCAACTTGCTTGCCACCAAGTAGTCGGCCATATCTACAAACAATGGATCTTTCCGTCCTCTGCTTCCTTGTTTGGCTTGATCAATTTTCCCTTCCTGGTAGATCAACTGTCTTTCGGGTGTTGACTGGGTCAGGTGCAGGTGCTTTTTATGGAAAACGTCTGGCACGGCTTCACCGTTATCTTGTTGTAGAATTTGGCTCAGGTGATCCGCCTCTCTATTCTCACATCCTTTCTTATCCACTACTTACCAGTCAAATTCCTGCAGAAGAAACACCCATCTCATGAACCGCGGCTTTGATTCCTTTTTTGCCAAGAGATATTTGATAGCAGTATGGTCTGTATAGACCATCACTTTGGACCCCAGCAGGTACGGCCTGAACGTCTTAAATGCGAAGACTACCGATAACATCTCCTTTTCGGTCATATCATAGTTCCTTTGTGCCTGATTCAGGATTTTAGAGGCGTAGAAGACGTCGTAACTCTCCCCCTGGATTTTCTGACTTAGTACTGCTCCCACAGCACAGTTACTAGTCTCACACATCACCTCAAAAGAGTGATTCCAGTCATGGCCGCGTACTATAGGAAAACTCATCAATCGATCACTCATAAACGGGAACGCGGCTTTGCAGACATCAGAAAATTCAATCTCTACATCATCTTGGGGAAGTTTCGTTAGGATCTGGGCTCTCCTGATGAAATCCTTGACGAATCCTCCATGGACCCCAGCATGCCCTATCAAAGTTCTGATCTCCTCCTGGTTAGTAGGGTATGGGAATTTTACCACATGTGTGTGCCTTGTCATAACTGTTCGAGGGTCCGACCAGTTTGACCTTCGCTTATTTGGCATCAGCTTGGGTTGATGTTGGAAGAGTAGTTCTTCCTGTTTCTGCAAACTTGGTTCGACTGGTTTGTGATCTGTCTGGCTTGACAGGTTCTTGAGGGTAATCAGCGTCGTAGGTAGAGGCACTAGTTGCCCTGCAGGCGCGGAATTTTTCAGTTCTCTTCTCGACGAGCCACCTTGGTCGGGTGGCTCACAGAAATCCATAATTGCTCTCTCAATATTTGACCATCCATGGCCCCAGTCATTATTGCTTCAATCCAGTCAGCAGCTTCCCTTTTAAGCTTTTCATCATTAGTGGACTTGGAAGATGGTGTATTGAAGAGTTCCTTTTCTAGACATTCCTGCTCCCGATGTCTGACAGTATCTAGCGATTGTATGCTCTCTCTGTCCTGTGGCCTTCTTGCAGCTTTATTAATGCCGACTGTAAGTCGCTCTCCTTTAAACTCCAGATTAATCATCCCATGACGGGCGCCAATGACTGTGTTGGCGGTGGATAGGAAAGGTCTCCCCAAAAGGATTCCAATAGACTCCTCCGCTCCTGGTTCTGTCATTTTTATAACAAAGAAGTCGACGGGATACATAAATCTGTTTACCTTGACGATTTCATCTTCCAGAACTCCCTCGGGATAAATGCAAGACCCGTCTGCTAGCTGTATTTCCATATTGGTTTTGACGAGCTTAGCATTCCCCAGCTTCTTGTATATAGAATATGGCATAATATTGATGAAGGCCCCTAGGTCGCACATTGGGTGCTCCATTTGAACGTCTTTGATAGAAATTGGGAGCGTAAATACCCTAGGGTCAGTTCTCTTGGGGGGAGATCACCAAGTTGGATCATACCGATCACTTTTTCTGCTTCGACCCTCCTTCTCTTTTCAGCAACCTGTTCACGGATGTTAGACTCTTCTTCCGCTGTTACTTGATCAAGGGCGCTGGATTCAAAGTTTTTATTATGACTGGTCCTGGGTGCTAGAAAACATGCAGTTGAGCTTTGATAAACTTCTTCTGATTTCAGAGAGACTGTGTTGACATTCTCTTGCCCCGTAGGTGGTTGCACTGTAGCTGAAATCTTTCCTTCATTACCTCTCAGCTCGCCCAGTGACATGGCGACCTGAGATAACTGCTTCGCAAGCATTTCTAATGCAGCTCTTTGTTCCCTTTGGGCTTCCTGTATTTCTCGCACAGCATCATGGGGCTGGCGTGGGATCATCATATCCCCTGGACCTTCACTTTGCTGCCTGTTATTTCTCTGATTAAATTGCTCTCATCCATGGCCTTGCTGGTAGTAGCCGGAAGTTCCATACTGCTCTGGCTGGTTCTAGAAATGACTTTGTTGGTTCCCTTGGAAATATTGTGAGTTCCCTCTTTGGTATTGCGGAACATAATTCACCATTTGATTGTTTGGTATTGCGGAACATAATTCACCAGTTGATTGTTTGCCTGTCTTCCTTGATTGCTAAACTGAGGGATTTGATGTTGGTACCCCCAGTCTCCTTCCTGTTGTCGGTTTGACCAGTTAGGTTGTCCTCCACTTGACCAGTTCCCTTGAGGTCCACTTGACCAACCTGCCTGACCTCCCTGCATTCTATTCCCTCCAGTGTTTGGTCTATCCAGGATTCGAGCTGGCCAGTTGGACTGCCCGTCAGAGGGTTGTACCTGTTGTGTCGTGGTTAGTTGTGGTTTGCTTTGATTCTGATCAGTCCACCTGAAGTTGGGGTGGTCCCTCCATGGAGCATCCCTTTGCTTCCCCTGGATCCAGTTGCCATTTGCGTTCCAGTGGCCCATGGCATTTACTTGCTCTACCTCAGGGGGAAACTCGCAGTAATAGTAGTGATGCTCTTCTGGCGGTGGCGGCTGCGGCACATACTGTGTCTCCTTCGGTGCAGGTGGTGGAGGCGACCTCGTTTTTTCTACTACTTCCAGCAGTTTCTTCTCCATCTGCTCGAATCGAGCCTCCAGCTTTTGATGTGCATGCTATTGACGATAATACCCTCGAGTTGACATAATACCCCCGAGTTGACATAACCGAACCGGTCGGATCAGTTAGCAAATTGTCGTTGTCACTTAATCACTGCAGTCTTGGTCTCGCTCTTTCTTCCTTGCCAAAGTAATTTATAAACTCCCAATTTTGCACAACTTTAACAGTAAAGCGGCAAGTTCGGGGTCAATCCCACAGAGAAGTTGGTGTGTCAAGTGTGTGAGTAGTGAACAGGGGGGTTGGCTGCTGCCACGCTTTAACTTGGTAGTTTTTTTTAACTATTGTCTTTACTCTAGGCAGAATTTAACTAGCTAGCTTGATCAATGGAACTTTAACTAATGGGTCAAGTGAATTGCAGTTAACAACGGAAAAGTAAATGCGAGAATGTAAACGAAAATAACTTTGATTAAACTAAAAACTGAGTACAACGTGAAATTTAAACTAAGCTAACACTTCGGAAGCTAAGAAAGCAGTAAGAACTGAGAAGAATCTCAGCGGGAAACTTAAGATAACGCTAACATAAATGAGTATTCTGCAGCGCTCCCTTCGGTCGCCCTTTTAACTAAGCTATCTAAACTAAGCTAGAGAGCTGAACTACGCTAGATAACTAAGCTAAACTAAACTAGACGGAAAGAAAAGTGTCGGATACCTTTGTGATGGCACACCCTCTATTTATAAGCTCGATTCGGCCTCCAGCTGGATAACGATCTTGATAAGGAATATTCGCTTATACTGAGAATGAGCGACTCATTGATTGCTACATGCCCTTCATTCTAGAATGACGACGCTTTTAAGTAACAGATTCCTGACTCGGCTCTGTCCTTGCGTCTCATAAGCTAGCACGTGTCCCCTTCTAGAATGTCGTCCTTGATAACAGAATGGTGCGCCATATCCAGCTCATTTCCTCACGTGTTCTTCTTCTAGAAGCCAATGGTCCCCGCCTAACTGCTTGATCACTCCCCCTTGATCAACTCCCCCGATTTTTGGCCTTTTATCACCTTTTGTACTTGCTTGATCAGTTCGGCCTTGCTGCCTTGGTCAAGTGGCATTTCTGCACATTTAACACTTGTTTTGCGTGATAAACTGATCAAGTAGCATACATTTTACCCTTAAACCGATGCATGAAATGGGCCTTATCAAAGCCCATTTTACTTCATTGTATAGGTTTATTACTTCATTCCGTACGTAATACCTTGAAACTACAACATGTTTTTTCTTTCTTCCAGTAGGTTTTGAAATGATTCAACATATGTTTCATTTGAATTCATTGACCTGAGTTTTTACTTTATTTACATTAAAAAATGCAATTTATTCAAGTGCGTTTTTTACTTCATTCAGAAATGTTATTACTTCATTGAATAAGGTTTTTACTTCATTCCAGTAGGACTTCAAATGCTTCTACACATACTTCATTCCAATAATTTATTACATCGTTCCATGTGTTTATTACACCATATCAGCGTTGTGGCGGTGGGGATAGATATTGTAGAGAGAAAGAACGGCACGCGACGGCGAAACCGCATTTACGTACTGGAATGAAGTAATAATCCTACTGGAAGGAAGTAAAAACCTACTGGAATGAAGTAAAAACCTACTGGAATGAAGTTAAATTTTCGTAACATGTTAGTATGACTTATTTACCTTCGGGTGAATTAAAATAGGCTCGTGATGAAGGCGAAAATAATTGATAAATTTGTGTCTCTCATCCATAAAAAACTAGATCTAAAAAACTCTAATTTGGTATGGTTCGGTGGTTCGGTCTTTAAGAGTGGATTTGTGAATAATGGGACTATATATATAAAGAGTTGTGATCAATGTCGAACCCTTCATAAAAACCGAACTAGAGACCAAATCTCATCCACCCATTAATCACATCTAATGATTATTAATAATCAAATATTATCTGATTTTTTTATTGATAAAAGGGTAATTTTGGAAGATCAAATCTCTCTTCCTCCATCCTTTCTTCATCTCACTGATGCCTTCCCTTTGCGACGCCGCTGCTGTCTCGGAGAAGGTCTCGCTGCCGCTGTTGTTGGCGTTCAGCCGCCATTGCTGTTGGAGAAGGTCTTTGATTATATACTCATTTTCCGAGAGGTGGAGAAGTGGAAATCCGGTGCTGCTGCAGTTGATCGCGAAGACTGGGAAGCCGCAGTAGGATTGCTGTCTTTGTTGAGATGGAAGGAAAAATGGGTAGCTTATGTTGGGACCGTTGCCGCAACTCGCCGGCGCGCAGGCTTCGTATCGGTAGTCTGCTCCATGGCAGATTTTGGAGGAGACGATGATGATGATAAGAGATAATATGCAGGGAGACAAAGTGTGGATGTTGTCTGTATTCATGTCTAAATTCTTGTTATAAAAGTGAACGTCTGCCTTCAATTTTTAACTACTTCTTTGCCAAATAATCCAGCGGCACCAAATTGACTAAATCACTCCTTCATTTGACTTAATCACTATTTCATTTTATTCTATTCTATTACTTCATTTGACTAAAAATACTACTTGGGAGAATTCTTCAAAAAAAATGCTTATATTGCTTGATTCAGGCTAGAGAAGCTTCAAGAACAATTTATCGTCATCCGGTTTGATTTTGAAGGATTTCTGGTGGAAATCGTCGCTAGAAGGAATTTTGGGGAGTGGAGAAGAACAGTTGGAGAACTGCGTTGTATGTATAGTTTGCGAAGAATTAATATTGTAATGAACTAAATAACGCACTTGATGAAGTTATAACCTCAAATAATGAAGTGATATGAACATAATTGTATTGTATGCATAGTTTGTGAAGAATTATAATTTTAATGAACTAAATAACGCACTTTATGGAGTAATAACATCAAGTAATGACGTAATATGAATTGAACCGTGTTGTATGCAAAGTTTGCAAAAAATTATATTTGTAATGAACTAAATAACGTACTTGATGAAGTTATAACCACATATAATGAAGTAATTAACCACTGAAATGAAGTATCAAAACTACTGGAATGAAGTAACAAATTACAAACAAATAAATGTATCATTATATTGTCAGAAAACAAATAAATGAGGTAATAAATTACAAACTAATAGATGAAGTGATGAAACTATCTGAATTAAGTAATAGCTTGGTTAAATGAAGTAATATATAATGAATGAATAATATTAGAAATGAAAAGAACCAAATGACTATTAATATTGACGTATAACATATTGTACTAATAAATTGAAAAATACCAGTGCAGTTTCGAGTAGGTATTACTTCATTTTAGTAGGTGTTTACTTCATTGCAATAGGTTTATTACTTCAATCCTGTGCGTAATAAATTGAAAATGAATATATTTTTACTTCATTCTAGTACGTTTATACTTCATTCAAGTATGTGTATTACTTCATTCCATCCATTACGTAATAAATTGGAAATGCAGTAGTATAGGCTAATAATGAACAACATTGAAAGCGTGGTACTTTATTCAATGCTCATAACAAATGTATGTCGAATACAAAATTTGATCTACTAAAATGATCATTTCTTCTTTAAATATGCTGCAACCATTTTCTCAACAACAATTTCAATGTGTTTGCTTTCCTCTTCGTAATACGCTACTGTAACAATTTTGTTGTTGAAGCTTTCGTGGCTGTTTTCGGATATCATCAGCGTCGAACAATATTTAGCCCTCTAGCTCTGAAGCACACCCGAACTTGATTTCTTCAAGCCACAATTCCAGCAACCTTCTCGCTCACCCTTGTATGTTTCCATATGCCGCATTAGAAATACTCCACAATCTTCAACGTTATCAACTGTCCTCCATGGCATTTTCAATCTCTGCATTTTGGAGTTGGACACGATCTTACAATAAGCGTGGAGACCATTCTTGGTGAGGCAGTGACAAAAGTATGATCTCTGCATGTACAAAACAAATACATGTCATTTATAGTTGTGTGTATTCATATGTATGTGCTATAAAATTCAATCATAAGAGAGAATACGAACCAATGTTTCTAGACTGTGACCATAATTTATTGTGAGGTCATTGTCATCCCCGTTTGCAGAATTGTCTATTACAGCAATAACATTTCTCTTGAAGCAAAAACAAACAGCATAATAATGCTGATTTGCACATATGGGGAACAAGACCTATTGAATGAAGTAAAGCAACATGAATGAAGTAATAAAGTATACGAATGAAGTACTGTGAACAATCTGAAAAATGAAGTAACAGACAACATGATTGAAGTAATATAGTGTACGAATGAAGTAACATGCAACATGAATGAAGTAATAAAGTGTACGAATGAAGTACTATGAACAATCTGAAAAATGAAGTAACAGGCAACATGATTGAAGTAATATAGTGTACGAATGAAGTAACATGCAACATGAATAAAGTAATAAAGTGTACGAATGAAGTACTATGAACAATCTGAAAAATGAAGTAACAGGCAACATGATGAAGACATAAATCAGACTTGAAGTAATACTAATGATGCTTGTACCGTGTTCACATCTTCCTATTTGAAATATGGTATTTCCTTCACCTCTCTGTCCAAGTTGTTACAGAAGTTTGCAATAACTGTGTTGACATCCATGGATTGAGGCTTTGTCACAATGGTGTACAACTACATCCATGGATTGAGCCTATGTTACTTCATTATTAATTGTTATTACTTAAATTTTAGAGTCACTTACTTCATTATAATGTTTTATTACTTCATTCCAGTCATAAACCTACTGTTTAAACAAAGCATTTATATTACTTCATCATCATAATTTATTATTTCATCTTATCAATTTACTACTTCATTAAAAAGAATATGTAGTTCATATTAATGTCGAAAGAACACAGCAGTTTAGATTAATCCAAAAATCCTAAAACTATGCAATACAGGAAATAGGTAGTTCATAATTAGAGTCTGTTACTTCATTATAATGTTTTATTACTTCATTTTACAAATTTATTACTTCACTAAATAGAATATGTAGTTCATTTGAATTCAGTTCATATGCAATTAACTTTTACCTTTGGAATCAGGGATTTCAGTAGGGATTTAAGGAGAACTACTTGGATTCTTCCTAGTTGGAGAGGAAGTTTTACATATACATAACAAACACATAATTAATATACAACATATCATCCATTTAGTTCACTTAGAATACTATGTTACTTCATTATTAAGTGTTATTACTTCATTTTAAGAGTCACTTACTTCATTATAATGTTTTATTACTTCATTTCAGTCATAAACCCTACTGTTTAAACATAGCATTTATATTACTTCATCATCATAATTTATTACTTCATCTTATCAATTTACTACTTCATTAAAAAGAATATGTAGTTCATATTAATGTCGAAAGAACACAGCAGTTTAGATTAATCCAAGAATCCTAAAACTATGCAATACATGAAATAGGTAGTTCATAATTAGAGTCTGTTACTTCATTATAGTGTTTTATTACTTCATTTTACAAATTTAAATCCTAGGTTTTACCTTCTGGATCTGGAATTTTGTTTCCAGGATCTGCATCGAGCTTGTGAGTTGCTTGTTTGACCGTCTTTGATTTAGCTGGGGCTTGCGAGTATATAGTTGTGCTATTTTGACAAAAATCAGAATCAAAGTTAGGAATTAGATGAAGTAAATTAAGTGTAACATCTTTGAAAAGCTTCAAAGTTGTATTACCTTCACTAGAAGTTCGGCCGGAACGCAACTGGCGGCCAAAATTTTTCGTCGAAGATTTTCGAGTATCAACCATTTTGAAGAGGAAGTTGTGGAGTCGTCGATTTTGGCAGAGAAGCAGCGTTTGAGCGTCGATTTGCAGTAGACATGAGAGTCGGTTTGGAGTAGAAGATGAGCGTCGCTTTGTAGAAGAAGATTTGTCGCTTTGTTGTAGAAAATTCGTCAATTAGTAGAAGAATTCTTCGATTTGGAGAAGTATTCTTCGATTTGAAGAAGAAAAGAGCGGGAGAGATGATAAAGAAGAGGAGCGGCGTGAATGAGGAGAAGCAGGGGTGATTTTTTTTACCCTAGATGTAATTTGACCGATTAAATTTGCAAATTCAATCTACCAGCGAATCAAAGTGGAAAGCATATCTAAGAAGAAGATGGAAATTGAAATTGCCCTATAAAAAGACACAAAACGACTGCGGATTTACTTCAAAATTTGTGTGTCTATAGAGGAAGAGAGATCGAGAGGGTGTAAGCGTTAGTAATCTGAATTTTTCCCTTTTGCCGCCAAGTAAGGGAGCGGGACGCAGGAGTGAAAAAAATATTAATAAAAAATATCGAATTTTCATTTGTTTTGATTTATTAGGGTAAATTCATAAATGTCAAATGAATCAGGTTGATTTTATCAAATCCAAAGTAGTTGTACGCGAATTTTAAAAATTGCATAACTCTATATAGCAAACCATGATGTATTTTATTGACAATAATCAAGTAAAATCATGCTAATAGTGATGTATTTTATTAATAACAGTCAAGTAAAATCATGCTAATAGTGATGTATTTTATTAACAACAGTGAAGTAAAATCATGCTAATAGTGATGTGTTTTATTAACAACAGTGAAGTAAAAATCATGCTAATAGTGATGTATTTTTGTTAACAGTGAAATAAAATCATGCTAATAGTGATGTGTTTTGTTAACAACAGTGAAGTAAAATCATTCTAATAGTGATGTGCTTTATTAACAACAGTGAAGTAAAAAATCATGCTAATAGTGATGTATTTTGTTAACAACAGTGAAGTAAAATCATTCTAATAGTGATGTATTTTATTAATAACAGTTAATTAAAATCATGCTAATAGTGATGTGTTTTGTTAACAACAGTGAAGTAAAATCATGTTAATAGTGATGTATTTTATTAACAACAGTGATGTAAAATCATGCTAATAGTGATGTATTTTATTAACAACAGTGATGTAAAATCATGCTAATAGTGAAGTATTTTGTTAACAACAGTGAAGTAAAATCATGCTAATAATGATGTGTTTTGTTAACAACAGTGAAGTAAAATCATGCTAATAGTGATGTGTTTTGTTAACAAAGATAATTTAATTTGACCTTAACTTATCTTAGTGAAGGAGCATACGAATTCAAACTAGTAATGTTAGTTTAATCAAGCTCTGATGCAATGTTTTGCCAATGCTACATCTATAAAAAGATTGAAAAAAGAGAGAACACAACACGCATCTCTAAACCATGAAAACTCCAACCATTTCTTTGATTCTTCTTCTCATCTTGTCGTGCCCATATCAAATAATAACGTAATCAACCATTCAAATACAAACAAACGATTAATATAATGCTTACGGCGTAGAATTCTTGTTGATATTCATCTGAACTGAGGCATAATCCGCGCGGTAGTTGCCGCCTCCATCTTGTTGCGTTTCAAATATTCTTTTCTGATTTAAAATATTACTATAAAATATGAATATAGCAGAAAATAGGGAGCTGTCGATGACGATGCAGCAATCGAAACTACTATTTCTTGAAGCAGCAAAGCCAAAAAGAGAGAGATGAGATTTTTGTGAATATTGTAATGGGATGGAAGAATAAATAGAATTGAATAATAGGAAAAGTTTGATCAAAAAATGCAGACGTGTTCAACTCTTCAGCTGCAGACTTCAGCAATGGAGGCGCGTCTATTTTTCAACTCCTGTTTATTTGATACACCGCCGTGAAATGCCTCCACTTCGGCACATCGGAGAAGATGAAGAAGAACGATCTCAGCAGCTCATTTTTTTTGTTCTGGAGCAGAACATCGACAATCTCAATCGGTAAGAAAATGAATCGCGTATGAGCTAATGAATTTCATAATGTGATTTCCAAAAATACCCTTGACCTATTTAATATAAAAAAAATAAATAGTATTTGTTGCATTTATTTGTGTGGCTGAGATTTGTTGTCTAGTTATACACTTAAAATTAGTTATACCTTGATCACTAACCTCTATATATACACTTTTATATATATACTCCATAATCAATCGGTATACCGGTATACCGAAGCGTCGGTATGTATTGACGATTCGGTATGCGCGGTATAGAAAATCTAATATGATGTTATTCTCCAAATTAAAATTTCACAACACATAATCAATTTTGGATTTCTTGCTTCTTCTAGAATTGCGAGTGTGAGATGTAAAAGAACTTCAACAAATTTCTTATTTCCATTTTCTTGTTTCTCCTAAATTTTCTGAATTTTCAAAATTGCAAGCATGAGATGAGATGTAAAACCAGCTGCGGATGGAGGTGGGGTCGAGTGGGTTGGCCGACCCCACCGCCATCCCTGGTGAACTGTCGGAATACTCCTCCAAACGGCCCCCGACCCCACGGCGTTCGGAACTCTGCCCCATGATTCATCTTCAAGCTGCGCGCAGCTTTTGCACCTCCATTGTTATTTCCTCTACTGCTAAATCTTTTATGCGTGGGTTCATTTATTTTAATTAAAACATGCAGGGAATACTTTCTTCATAAATAATTTATCTCTATTATAATGGTTAATACTTTCTTTACAAATTACAACTAAGATTGCTCGGTATCTAAATTAATTTTAATTCAAATTAAGGGTTTGAGGCGTAGAGCATAGGCTGTGCAAAAAAAGATTCGGTGCATTATATTATAGGAGTATAGTTTATTGAACATCTTGTAGTCAAGTTTTATTAATTAATTTACTTTATTATCGTAGTAACCGATAAATTTTAACCTAATTTTAATAGATATTCCCTCCGTCCGATAAAAATATGAATATTTGGAATAAGGTGGAAATTAATGTACAATTGTTAAAATAAGAGAGAAATGGAAAGAAAAAGTAATTATAGTATTGTTAGTGAAAAATGTGGCTAATCTACTAGAAAAGGAAGTTACCAAATACTATAAAAGGAGATAATTTTATGTGACACTTCAAAATGAAAATGTATTTATTTTTACATGTATTTATTTTTATGGGACGGATGGAGTAATATCTATCTTTTACTTTTAATTATTGATTTTAGTTACCTTCTATTTTAGATTAATAGATACTCTATTTGTCCCACAATAAAAGTCATATTTTGTCATTTCGGTCCGTCCTATAATAAGAGTCACATTTCACTTTTATCATAAATGGTAAATAGGTATCACATTCCACTAACTCACTTCACTAACATTTTATTATAAAAAATCAATATAAAAATCAATATAAAAATCAATGCTAATGGCGAACAAAAACAACAGCAACTAGAAGATATTTTCGCAACTAATTTTGACAGTTTCATAATATCGTAGAAGTACATATAAAATAGAGATATTTCATTTATAATGTATCTTTATAAGTATATATATTAGTATATTTTATTATTTCTTTCGACACCATGGCATTTTATTCTTGGATCCGCCATTGCGTAAAACCCACAACAAATTGCTGCAGTGAAAAAATTATCATACTACAACAAATCAATGCCATGCCGCTTCACTCCTTAAGGTAATGCCCCGCAACTAATTGATTGAGATCCTAGAGAGAGAGAGTGAGTTTTAAAAGAACAGCAAGAAAAGTCGTCGAAATTTGACGGAGAAACAAAATGAAAAAAAGGGCTATCTGTCCGCTTGATGAAGAGGAAGAAGAAGAGGAAGGCGACTACTCAAGAAATAATGAAGACTAGGGTTGCATGGCAAAAAACTATCTTTTACTCTTTCTTTATCTTGTTATTGATTCATTAGGGTGAAATCCTAATATATTCAAACGCATACACCATAGTTATGTGAATATAAGAACAATTAATTTTTGCCACAGTAACTTGAAATTCGCACGCTCCAGCATTGCATGAAATTCGCATGGTTAAATTTATATGGTGCTTTAAACTCGTACGCTCCAGCACATACTCACAGTGACCCTCGTATTGTTCTATTAGAATGACTTGAAATTCGCACGATGTTTGCTACATGGTTGGAAGAGTAGATAGTATTGAAAAGTGTTGTTCGGTTTCAATCTCGGTTTCGCTTTCAGCTTCGTCCCGCGTCGGAAAATCATAGAGCGGTTGGAAGAGGATGAGTACACCAACCTTGAGGAATTCGAGTTTCATCTCCGCTACAAGGGGGATGCGCCGCCAACTCCGCCGGGAGAGTTGGAGGTGAAGGCGGCGTTCCTGAGTGAAATACCCGAGAAGGCTATTTCATTGATCGACGAGCGGGCGGTTCAAGGCCGTTGCAACTTGATGTGCGCGTGTCTTGCGGCGAAGGCCAAGAAAGCTTTGGGCAATGTACATGCGTGCGCCGGCGGGGGCATCCTCCCTCACGCTAGCCGACTCCGCGAGGAGTTTGGGGATCTCAAATCAAAATCCGGCGATGCAGTGAGGGTAGTTGAGAGGGAGCAAAAGCAGCTTCGTGTTTATAGATGGAGGCGCAAATTAGTTGCCCTCACGATGGCTTGTATTGTACTCCTCATATTTCTTGATGAGAGATGCTTACCACAAATGGCGAAAGGGTAGGCAGCGAATGGAGGGAACCCAATTATTTCAAACTGGCGTGGAGAGTTCTACCCTACCTTGGTGGGATATGGTGGAATATTTTCAATGATGCGGCAAAGGAGTACAAGAAAGAGTTGGACGAGATCAAAATCACAAAAAGGTGGCTTGACCAGGTGATACGCTCGGATTTTGTATGGTTTAAGGCCATTATTTGGTCCTATTTTAATGTCAAAGTTGCATTACATGTTCATTATTTGCATATTTTATCTATTTTGGTATTTTGACATATTTTGTGAGAAATGTGCATAATTGAGCCTAAAAGGGGAGTCAAAACGCGAAGTTGGAAATTTGGAGTTGTTCTGCATGTCCAACGGTCCGCTGCAACACTGTCGACGACCGCTAAGTCAGTTGCGGCCCGTTCCGGGAAAGTTGTGCATGAAGAACAAGACACGCCTAGCGACCGCTGCCCAAGAGTCAGAAGCCTCGGACCAACCCCCAACGACCGCTAAGTCAGTTGCGGCCCGTTCCGGGAAAGTTGTGCATGAAGAACAAGACACGCCTAGCGACCGCTGCCCAAGAGTCAGAAGCCTCGGACCAACCCACAACGACCGCTAGCCAAGGTGCAGCGGTCCGCTGGGAAGAGCAGTTTTGCCCTACTTTTTCTCCAAGATTTACCATATTTTGCAACCCTTTTCCTTATTTGAGAGGGACGATTTTCTCCCTATAATTACCTCCCAATGCTTCATAAAAAATGATCTTCTTCTCTTTGCAAAATATTTCCAAAGCTTAAAAGTTAGAGTACTTCATTGTGGAAAGGGTTGAAGAAGGATTCAAGTTTACATCAAGGCTACAAGTTATATTAAATCATCACAAAATGTGTCACTCAAACGTGAAGCATTATCCAATAACTTAAGGAAAAAACAAAGTAAGAACAAAAACGGATATTAAATAGAAAAAGGAATTGTATAACCAAAGTCGTTACTAACACATTCCTAGATTCCTATTAGTTTAGTTACACATGATAGAATAAGAACTAAAGCAATAAAACCCAAAGGTTGAATCCTTGTAGCCTTGATCTTCTCTTGATTCCTTCTTCAACCTCTTGCACAATGAAGAACTCTCTCAAATTTATGCTCTAGAATTATATGGCAAAAAGAAGATGATTTGTTGAAGTGATTTGATGGGGTATATATAGGCTTGAAAAAAGGTTTAATCATGGTAAAAGGTGTCCTGATGGAATTTTCGTGCCCCATAGGTTTAGGAAAATATTTGGCCTCACAAGGTAATGTTTTCTTTCCTTCTTTAAATTTCCGCCTAAATTCTGCATTTGACAGCTTTGCGCGACCTTCGTAAAATGACCATAACTTTCTCCACAAAACTTCAATTAAGATGATCTTGGTACCAACGCGAAGCTCTTTTGAAGACAAGGATAATGACACATAGAACGCCCTGATTGGACTTCAGAATCGTCAACAAATTGAGTTTGAACACAGGTTATTGTGCGTCGTGTTTTCCCAGCGGGCCGCTGCACTGTGGCCAGCCGGTCGTTGTGGGTTGATCCGTAGCCTCTGCCTCTCAAACAGCGGTCGCTACACTTCATTCCAGCGGTCGCTGGCAATCGTCCCGTAGCTTCTGGATCTCTTGGAGCGGTCGCTGCGCACTCCCCAACGGTCGCTGGGCGTGTTCTTCTTTTCAGTACAACTTTCTCCGGAGCGGACCACTACTGGCTCAGCTGTCGTTGGGCGCCAGCGGTCGCTGACTGTGTTGCAGCGGACCGTTGAGCGTCTCGAATGCTCAAGATTTCCAATTTCATCTTTTAGCTATCTTTTTAGGCTCAAATATGCACATTTCTCACAAAACATGTAAAAATACCAAAATAGATCAAACTTGCAAAATATGGACATGAATTGTGATTTCGACATTAAAAACATATGAAATAAAGGCCTTAAAATAGTGAAAAATCCGAGCGTATCAATAGTACTCCTCTGTATGAGTTTAAGTGATTGTGTTTTTACTTGGTTGATTTTATTTGGGTATATTTGGCATATATTATAAATGGAGTATTGCGTGGTATAAGATGGTATGTGACGATTATTCACTTTATACGGATTATTGGCACCCCTATGTGGATTATTGACACACTCAAATATTGTCAACTAGCTATTTAACAATGTCAATAAGATGTATTAAGGGAAACTGGATTTTGTTAGTTATAACTAATTTTTAAAAATTTATCTTAAAGCTTCAAACTCATATAACTATCTCGATTCAAATTATTAGTATTTCACAGAACATATATATCAAATTAAAGGTAGTTTTATAAGCATTTTAATTAGATATTAATCGCATATGTTTTGATGATAAAGATAATTTTATTTGAATTTTCAATATTTTCAACTTTCAGAATCATATCAACACATAGTACATATAATCTCAATCATATGCATGTTCAGTGTCAATCAAATTAGTTGACATATTCAAGGCATTTAGTTGGCATTATTATTGTTACGTGCTCACACAACGAGAATGGCGAAAACTTTGTGAGAATGACGAAAACTGACATGTATAAGGAATGACGAAAGTCTCATTTTCAAATTAATTAATATAAAATAAATTTTCATGTGGCACAACTAGATCATTTAGATCTAATGGATAGAAATTAGTACTCCCTCAGCCCCTCTGTACAAGGGGCATTTATTTTCGACACAGAATTTAAGAAAAATTGTGTTAATTGAATTAAGTAATGCATAATAATAATTAATTTATAGTAGAGGGGCGGATATAGCCAAGTGGATCAAGGCAGTGGATTGTGAATCCACCACGCGTCGCTCGCCAATTTTTTAGTGAACGTAAAGTAGGAAAGGAAAAATGAAGAGAGATGAAAAGAGAATAAAGTAAGAGAAAATAGAGTAATAGAAAATAAAAGTTGTTGCTTTTTTTCTAAAAATAAGAAATAACTCAGCTATAGTGGGACAACAAAAAATGGAATACGGCTCAACTACAGATGGACGGAGGGAGTAGTAGTTATGAATTACTACCTAGAAAATGGCATGAGTTTGAATGCACAATTTGTATAGTAAGAGAGCATAATTGGTAAAGCAAGAGAGAGGAAGAGAAAAATGGATAAATTAAGAGAGATAAAGAGAAAAAGTAGTATAATAGTGTTAATGGATTGTTGGATCCACTACCTAAAATACAAAAAAATAGAAAGTTTTTATTTTTAAAGAACGAACCAAAATAGAAATAGTTTATATTTTTAAAGGACGAAGGTAGTACCAAACAGTTATCAATTAATCACATCCATATTTTAAACTCAATCATCACCTCATATGAAACTTTTAACCAAAATAGAAATAGATAGAGAAAAACAAATCAGCCATAAGGTGAACACGGTTGAAGAAACCACTGGGATAGAAGAAGTTGAAGGAATTGACCCGGACATAGGGGGATACATCCTTCCACCACGGGTCAACAGGGGGGTTCCGCTAAAAAGATATACCTCGGAGAGGGTTAACAGGAAGGCTCGCTACTCTGTTGCTTCCCTAGTTACGGTCATTTGAGCGAAATGGCTCAAGCATTTGAGAAGGCACTGTACGAGGAGGAAGAGATCCCACAGTCATGGGAAGAGCCTTTGCAACATAAGCACTGGAAAGAGGCAATGCAAAAGGAAATAGATGCACTGATCCGGAACAACACTTGGGAAACATGCATCTTACCCAAAGGGAAACGACCTGTAGGATGTCGATGGGTTTTCACTATCAAGAGGAGACCAGATGGCTCAGTTGAGAGGTACAAAGCACGGCTAGTCGCGAAGGGCTACACCCAGACATATGGGGTGGATTATTCGGAAACTTTCTCTCCGGTGGCCAAGATGAACACAATTCGAGTCCTATTGTCTGTAGCGGCAAATAAAGATTGGCCACTACACCAGTTCGATGTGACGAACGCCTTTCTTCATGGTGAGCTAAAAAACGAAGAAAAGGTGTATATGGAGGCCCCTCCAGGATTTGCAGCAGATTTCAAGATGGGGGAAGGATGTAGACTAAGGAAAACCTTATATGGGTTAAAGCAGTCCCCAAGAGTATGGTTTGGGAAGTTCGCCGGAGCAATGATTAGCTATGGATACAAACAGAGTAACTCTGATCATACTTTGTTTCTGAAGAGGAGAGGAGATAAAATCACTTGCTTGATCATATATGTCGATGACATGATTATCACAGGTGACAACTTGGAAGAAATTGAGAACTTGAAGAAGAATCTGTTTCAGGAGTTTGAGATGAAGGACTTAGGGGATCTCAAATTCTTTCTTGGGATCGAGGTGTTGAGATCTCAGAGAGGGATCTTTCTAAGGCAGAGAAAATATATTCTGGATATTCTTGCAGAAACAGGGCTCCTAGACCGGCGGATACGCCCATAGCAGTTAATCATGGATTGCAGATTGATGATAAAGCCGAGTTGACTGATCGAGGGAGATATCAGCGACTAGTTGGAAAGCTTATCTACTTATCCCACACTAGGCCAAACATTGCCTATGCCATAGGGGTCGTGAGTCAGTTCATGCATAAACCACAGACGGATCATATGGAGGCAGCGCTCAGAATTTGTCGATATCTGAAGGGGACAACGGGACATGGAATACTATTCTCTAGAAATGGGAACCTTGATATTCATGGATACACAGATGCTGATTGGGCCGGGAATCCGAATGATAGGAGGTCCACCGCCGGGTATTTAACCTTTGTTGGGGGTAACTTGGTGACTTGGAGAAGTAAAAAGCAGAAAGTGGTGGCTCTTTCCAGTGCCGAGGCAGAGTTTCGGGGTATCAAAAGTGGATTAACTAAGACAATGTGGTTAAGAAGGCTGATGAAGGAACTTGGTCTCTCTCCAAGAAAGAAGTGTCGACTATACTGTGACAACAAGACTGCCATAAGTATTTCAGAAAACCCGGTCCAACACGATCGAACTAAACATGTCGAGGTGGACAGACATTTCATCAAAGAAAACATTGAAAGGGGAATTGTTGAGCTACCATTCGTTCGCTCAGAAGATCAGCTTGCCGACATGTTGACGAAGGCAGTCAATACGAGGGCCTTTGGAGATGCTCTTTGCAAATTGAGTATTGGAGACCCCACCACTCAATTTGAGGGGGAGTGTTAGAAAATGAAAGATTGCAAATTAGAATCAATTGTGTGATAAGGAAAGATTGCATGCAATTAGGATCAATCACACAAATTAGGAGATTGATAGAATATTGTGTAATCAATGTAATCAATGTCTTACCATGTACACCTTCTCCTACACCCTATTTAAAGGGCTCTCTGTACAGTTGATCAATAACACATTTAATACAAATCATAGTGTTTCCCCTTCTATTATGTCGACTATACCGTTCAACAGAATAAAATACTCAAAATTCAAATATCAGATCAAAACTATATTGAGTTTTAAATTTTGTAGGTTTTTTCAGATTTCGAATTGGGTCAGAGTATAGTTTATGTAAATTTCGGATTTTCAGATCAGACATATTTTAATTTTTAAATCTAAAAAAATAGGAATTGAAAATTATTTGTAAATATATTGGATTTAGCTTTATTACTAGTAATTTTACCAGTCAAATGCTCATTTATTATAACCAACACTAAAACTACTAAAGCCTAAATTGGATTAAAAAGCATTCTTCCCATTCATTTATTTTTTAGCATTAAATTAGTAGTAGTACTCTTTACATTCAAATGTTCGTTTATTGCAATTAAATGGTGTATGTTACGGTTCTAGTATAAATTTAACTCTGATATTTTTTCTAAAAAAGTTACTATAAGGTTTATAAAGTTTTGGACTTTTAGAGAGGTTATAGCAATTGTCTAATTAGAAAAGATTGGTTTTACATTAAGAATAAATGTAAAAATTTTATATGTTTATTTTTTAGGTAATTTTGGATCTTTCTGTATCAAATTTTATAATTCGAATTTTAGAATTTCGGAATTGTAGACTATTCAGTTCGGATCGGACCAATTTTTTATAAAAGTTTGAATTTGCAACCAATGGATGTGAGTAGCTAAAAAATCCAAACCGAAATCTGAATGTTCACTCAGGAAGAATGATATTTAAAACAAGTCAATTAAAAGTCAATTAAATGTTCACGACGACCGCGACTCGTTAATTAAATATGTATATGAAAATTGGTCAAGTTTAAAGACGTTTTATCTCGTGCATTCTGATTGTGACGGGGAATGAAGGAGGGGTCAAAGTGTTGTATTAGTATAGTTTTGGGGTAGAATGCAATTAAAGGAAAGTGGATTGGCGTTTTCCATTTCGTCTGGTAAATGGCATTGAATTGGATTGGTTTATGATGATAATTCAGAAGAAAGTCAATTAGTCATCTTCAATTCTTGCTATCCGATTCCACTAATCCAACATCAAATTCTCCCTATTTCTGCAATCTCAGATCTCAATTCAACCCAATCCAATCCCCTCTCCCTCGCAATCCGCGATTCAGATGAGGCTGCCGATGGTCGATTGCCGGAGTTTGATCCAGTTCTGCCGAGCTTTCCCCCCTCGCAACACCAACAATTTCACCCCCCGCCGCCGCCGCCCTGATTCTCTCAACCCCTTCTCGAATGAATTCTGCCACCGCTCCCCGCTCGCGGCCGTCGATCTGGTCATACTCGTATTGGTGATTGTCTCCTCGGCCTTCCTCATCCTTCCTTACATGAAATTGTTCTTCTGCGAGCTTTTGCCCGCCGCTCACGCCGCCATGGTTGACCTCATCCTGGAGGAGCCACTTCCCTACGTGGTGGGGTTTGTCACGGTGGTGGTGGGGGTGATTGTGGCGCTGTTGATCGATTTGAGGATGAGGAAGTGCGGAAACCCTAAGTGCAAGGGGCTTCGGAGGGCAGTGGAGTATGATATTCAGTTGGAGACGGAGGCTTGCGTCAAGCACTCCCCACCGCCGCTCCATGCCGATGCTTATCGCCAAATTAATGGTTTGAGGGAGCTGGAATTGGGGGAGGATCGGAAAGAGTTGGAGGCGGAGCTCAAGAAGATGGCGCCGGTCAATGGAAGGACGGTTCTCATATTCCGAGCTCCCTGCGGATGTCCGCTTGGTAGGATGGAGGTTTGGGGGCATAAGAAAGTTCGCAGAATCAAGAAGTAGTCTTGTTTTCTTTATATACCTGTTCACTTGTCTTCATACTATATACTACTGATATATATACATACAATAAGTGATGCTTGCTTTAGACTTTATTAGTAATACACTAGCTCGAAATACAGGAAAAACACTCTCTTATCACATCTATGAATACAACTAAAGCTTGTGTTTTGTTGAACATGTCATGCATTATTCTTTGTTTTGTGCTTTCTTGTTTTTAAAGTCATGTTTAATTGTTTGTTTTGTTGGGCTTTAGGCATGTGTTTTGGGGATAATTAGGATGTTTCTTGGGATCATGAGAATACGGAGTGTTGCCTCTATTTTCATTGGAACAGTAAGGAAGAGATTAAGGTTTGTGTTTGCAGTGTGAATATGTTATGTAGCTTTGATGGAGATATAGGTGATGTAGTTTGTGGTAAATGAATGAGATTGTTGTGTTGTTTGATCTTTTGGAGTGAGAGCTGCACCATGATTATTACTAGATTTGATAGCAACTTGCTTGTTTACTTAGTACCTATATGTGCATTCCATTTTTATCCGGAAAAGGAAAAGATCTGTGGTAAATTTGGATAATCGTAGTGAGTATTGTTGCTTATAGATAGCAGCAGCAGCTAGGGCGTTTACTCCAGTTGTTCGGGCATGGCTTCTTGTTTATATTGATTTTATAAGTTAGTTCCCCTCTGCTGTTATAAAGGTCAAAAGCAGCAGTAACCACCATACTTGTGTTTGGAGAGATGAGATAACATTGCCAGCCCATGAACCACACCATGACACCAACCTTCTCAGTCTCTACATATCATATCCCAGTCCATAAACAAAAACAGATTGATGGAATCACATCCAATTAGTGTTTTATAAAACCAAGAGAGCAGCTTTGCCGCCGGAATAGGATCTTTACACCATCATTTTCAAACCAACGTAGCATTTCTTTTTTCTTTTACACTACCAATTCAAGCTTCACGTTATGATGGTTTCGAATTCTGTAGCTCGATATAGATTCCATTTTTGTGAAACCCAGAATTTGTATTGGACTGATTTTTCAAGTTGGTTTTAAGGCTGTTTTTTTTGTACTAGCGCATCCGTTGTTGAATTTTGCAGAAGGCCTCTTACCGGTCTTATCATACTAGATGATAGATAATTTGAGGGCCCTGTGTGGCTGTGTGAATATGTCTAATGTCTATTTGCAGTTTATATGCGATTCTAATTTATCAGCTTGATCATCAGCTTCACTTACAATTGAAAATGATGAGACAGCAGTCTTTGGGCTTCTTCAATCCCTACCAAAAACTTCTTGATTTAAACGAGTCCAAAGCCTCAAAATATGTCTACTCTCATTCTTGTGGTGATGTCTGTATTTGCTTCACTTACAATTTCAAGCGGTAAGTTAATATCAACATCTAATTTTTGGGTTTCTTCAATGCTTCTTTCTTGTATTTATGCTTATAAAAGCTAAACTAAAAACCATCAAAATATTAAAAGCATCCAAAATAGCTAGTCTTCCTCATGTCACATCATCATGCTATTCCCACAGTCTAGCCATTACCCTAGCCAAGCAACAGGCTAGCAATAGCCTAGCCAATGCCCTAGCCCAACAAATAAATAGACAAATACGATTAATTCATTTTATTTGTTGGTGCTTATCAAATAGTATTAAAAAAATGAAGTGCAATGAGTTGTAAATATAGAGTATAAATAAAAAAATAAAATCGGCTAGCCGGTTAGTCGACGCCCGACCTCTCAGGCTTTGTTTTTTCGTCCATTCGGTTAGCACACCGCAGTAGTGGACTAGCCGAGTGCTGTCAACTATCCTATTGTATTTTTTTCAATTTAAATTATTCTGTATTTATTGGTTAGAGCATCCACAATAGTGGACTAGCTGGCGCCCTAGCCGCCCGCCTGTGGATGCTCTAACCAATAAACACAGAATAATTTATGATTGAAAAAAATACAATAGGATAGTTGACATAGTACATGATTAAATTGGATGCGAAAACAACACAATAAAGTAGATCTTGGACATAGAATGAACACAGATCACCGTAGTTGACACAGTATAATATTGCACCAAGTTTACACCATTTGAACTAACAATGACCAATTACTAAAACATCATCTAAAAATAAAAACTTAGATCAATCAAATCAAATCAAATCAAACACGAATTCGTCTTGATCACAATGGTTTGGACATGTATTTCTAGTATGTTATTCACTATTGACATAAACTATATTTTTCTTTTGTTGCATTATCTTTGGCACTACCGGAGGTACTTCTCGCCGGTCCGTACATATTTGTTATGACCTAGTTTATTTTTTTGCAACTTGAGCATACTTTTCAGCAGAATAATCTCTCCATGCCAGATTGAGGCTATGCTTATCCTAGATTGTCCCTCTTGAAAAAAAAAACTCGTAATAATCATCATTGTTTTAATTAAAAAAACAATGCTTGAAAAAAAGAAAAAAATGCTTGAAATACGTGTTAATAAAAAACGATCTTATTTTGTTTAATTTGATTGAAAAGCAGATAATACTTTGAATTGTACGCTGATTTAACAAATCTTTTATTTTATTTTATTTTATTTTATTTTATTTTATTTTATTTTATTTTATTTTATTTTATTTAACACAAACGAGAAAATTATAATACTAGAAGTGCAAATTTGATTACGTTGAAAAAAAAAGCAAATAAAAGAGGGGAAGATTGACTACTTGTGTAAGCCCTGAATCACTGATCGAGGGCTGAACACGATACGGCGTCGTCGGATGCATCTGCAGCTTCACCAGCTTCCTAACCAAAATCCCTAACTCTGCACCTCTAGTTGCAGGTTCACCCTTCATTATTTGCTGCCCTAATCAAGCCGTAACAGAAGATGGAAACCAGAATTCGGCCAAACCTTATGCTGTTTGGCTGCAGCATTATTCTACTACTATACGGCTTCACCAGATCGGCGGCATCCCTTCCCCCAATCGACTCACTCTTCGGAGTCTCCCCTGAAGGTGATCGCCTTTTTGTGCGTGCGTCTGTGTAATTCAGAAAAAAATGTTACTTCAGGAAATAATGCAAACTAATTTTGGTGCAGATGCGAGTTATTACAAGGGGTTGTCATCAGCGAGTGCGATTAAGTGCAAAGATGGATCTAAGAAATTTAACAAATCCCAATTCAACGACGACTTTTGTGACTGCCCTGATGGCACTGATGAGCCCGGTACTCTCTTACTCGCCTGTCTTTAAATGTATAGTTGAATTATGATGATGAGCTTTGATCCCTTGTGGTTGACTGATGCAGCTGAATATATGGTTCCATTGATTGTTTTGTACTAGAATTTACTTTTATTATGGCTTGATGTTAGATTGTTTTGTCAATTCCTGTGTTTTGCAGGAACATCAGCTTGCCCCAATGGAAAGTTCTACTGCAAGAATGCTGGACATGCTCCTGTTGTTTTATATTCTTCAAGGGTCAATGACGGTATCTGTGGTAATATACTGTGCTTTAATCCCATACTTCTTTTTGAACTTATTGGATGCTGTAATTTAAGATTCCTCTTTGATTTTTGGTAATTAGGCAAAGAATGATAATGACTAGACTTAGGTAGGTATGATGGTAGTATGTTCCTAACTTTCAGGAATGAAGGTTGCTACCAACACCTATCTATCATCTGCGGTTGAGTTCTTGTTAATGACACTGACTATTTATTTGGCTGCACACAGTTAGAGATGCATTTATTTGATTCAATCATATCAGCTAACACCTAAATTCTGATATCAAACTTTTAAAAATCCGGACAGACAAACTTTACCTTCTATGATTAGAGAATCACATAGTTTGTTTCATGATTGTCCATTTCCTCATGTTATGATTTTGTTTTTTTCCCATTTGCTAGATTTTGAACCATCATCTATATATCGAACGATATGTAGTATCAATTAAATTCCCAAGTAGGATCAAAGAATGCCTCTTCATCTGTATTTCTAGCCACTCATTGCTTAGATGTGTCAAGCATTCTATTTCATAGTTGTAGAAATGCTTGTTCCTGTGTTCTTCTTTAATTCTTTTACATGCCTTAACTCGTGTTTGATCATAAACTACATAGCGCACGGCGCACCCTTTGTACCTCTGCTATGGTGTTATCTTGGCCTTTTGTCATTGCTGTCACTTTTTGGTTGCTTGAGGACTTAAATATTAACTTATACAACTGAGCAGATTGCTGTGATGGGAGTGATGAGTATGATGGGAAAACTATATGCCCCAATACATGCTGGGAAGCTGGAAAAGTAGCAAGAGAAAAATTGAAGAAAAAGATTGCCACATACCAGGAAGGTGTCACTATACGCAGGCAGGAAATTGAGAAAGCAAAACTATCCATATCTAAGGAGGAAGCAGAACTACAGAAGCTAAAAGAGGAGGAAAAGATACTCAACGGATTGGTTGAAAAGCTCAAGGGTAAACATGCCCCATTTTCCCTCACCCCCACCAAAAGAAATCTAAAAAGCTATTCCATGTGCTTTGCTGCCTCTTAAGTTAGGTCATTCATTAATCTCTGTGTTTGACTGACATAGACACCACACCATAGAATCCCTTTATAATTTTAGGCTATTATAAAGACTCTATTTTGCGCATGTATAAATCTGAATCTGTTTTCATTTTTTTCTGTGTTACTGCATGTGATTCCATGGGAAAGTAAGCCATGCTTCAGTACAACCCTAATGTTCTTTGTGGTGTGATTTCTGCTGTTCTTACGAGCCTGTTTAAAGGACAATGAATAACGTATGCTACTAAAACCTAACGATGGTTGTAGAAAATGTGCAAAAATTCTAGCTCACCTTCTAAAATGGCAATGAGAGGACTGTGACACATCATGTAAAGTTTTAGTTCATTTCAGTATCATGCTCCTCACTGACTATCTACTCCTATTTTTATGTTGTAACCTTATTGAAGCTTTTGGGTCAAATTTTGTATCTTCTATACTGTGATAGTGTGATGCATATTCTATTCTGAGAGATATATTTCATCAATTACTTATCCTATTGCTTGCTTTTGCTCTATCTTTGTCAAGAACGCAAGGAACAGATAGAAAAGGCTGAGGAACACGAACGGCTTCAGAAAGAAAAGGAAGAGAAGGAAAGAAAGGAAGCCCAAGCTACTAAAGATGATGATACCAAAGCTGAAGATACTGAGCCTACACCGAAGGATATACATGATGATATTGGGCTAGTAGATCAACCTCCTCAGGTTTTACCAATATGAGTTTACCCCTGTTCATATGACGGTTTTAATTTGCTCTTGGCAGTTGGCATTGAAACCTGTGGATTTAATGCATAGCGAACATAAAGAACATAAATAAATTATTAAGTACTCCCTCCGTCCCATAAAAATATGTGCACTTTCCATTTTCGTCCATCCCATAAAAATATGGGCTTTTCCATTTATGGAAAGTTATTCCAATTTATTACCCCTATACATCAAGTATTTTACAGCTTATGCCACCAATAAAACACTAATAATAATGTGGGTCCCACCATCCCTAACACTTGTTTAACTACCCTTCTTTCCTCTCTCTTACTTTACCAATTTTGTCTTAATTCCCATGCCATATCATATGCCCATATTTTTATTTGACGGAGGGAGTATAATGTATAACACTTCTGTTGTACATCCCCTGATTTTTAATATTCAGTTACCAATGAATAGGATTAGAGTTATTATGTATCATTAACTTCCATCTAACAGTAATTCTTTGATCACTATGCCTGTGTATTGTACTTTTTTTCACGTATTAGTTTTACACGCAATGAAGAACGTTGAGTCTAAACTTGAAGGCTTTTGTCCAAATAAATATTCTAGATCTTATCCAGTTGTATAGGTAAAGATACTACAGGCATCATTAGCAGAATAAAGATGAATTGATAACAAAGAAACCCTTGCGAGAACTTCTTTATAAGGAGATGTAGATACTATGTTACCTTATTGCTTAAAGAAAACATATTTATCGACTACCTAACATCTTTTCCTAGGAAGAGACAAAGAGTTGGGTTAGCACTTGTAATAATAGATGGATCCTTCCAATACATCCACTCTATGTACTAAATGAAATAGATGCCCCCCATAACTGAGTGCATTTGGGCATAACTATCTCTGCAACAATTATTTTCATAAATTTTGAAATAGCACATTTGACTTTCATTAGGACTCTGCGGAAGACAATCATGGATCTTCCAGTGAACCTGAACTTGGTGACCATTCAATTGAGGACGAACGTTCTAATGATGTAGCAGGGGAGCAAGACGGCTCTATCCAGGTTTGGCCTTCTTTGGCTGAACACACAACTGAATCACTGATACTTTTTTTATTTTTTACTTGTTAATAAATGAAAGTCTACTTGTTTTAGAATACTAAACATCTAGGTGAAGACTCCACTTCTCATGGCAAGGATGGTCTTGATAGCGGAAATCAGGTACGTATTTTGTGACGATGCCGCCCATATCAGTTTTGGTCGTTTATCTTTAGCCCTGCACTAGTAAGTAGCTGTATCATTTACTTCTTATGGTAATCTCAGTAGCTTTTCTTTTATGTACTGGTTCTCAGGTTTCAAAGATCCTAATGACTCAGATTCCTTATCCAACATGTTTGTAAGCTACAGGGTAACCCTTACTTGTTTTTCCAGGTGGAAGATGGAGCTGAAAACACTGAATCACTATCAAAAGAAGAATTGGGCCGCCTAGTTGCATCTCGGTGGACGGGGGAAAAGACCGAGCAACATAAGGAGGAGATTGATACCTCTCAAAATCAGGATCACCAATATCCAAATGAGACACCAAATGAATCCAATTATGAGGATGATACTGGTTACGGCTCAGAGGAGGATGAGTATAATAGATATGATGATGATGATGCTGACAGTGATGACCAAGTTGATGACTTTGATGGAGCAAATCAGTATGATTCTAGTTCTTCACAGAGACATGAGTCTGATGATGAATTAGACTTTTCAGGTAAATTAATTTTCTTAAGAATCACTTTCACAGCCTGCTTAAACAACTTACCAGCATATGATCCAAAATTCTCAGATATAACTGGCACAAGTAGCTCATCATGGCTGGACAAGATACAGCAAAGAGTGAAGAGCATCTTTCAGGCTGTCAATATTTTTCAGAAACCTGTTAATGTATCTGGTAAAGACAACTTCCCTAATTTAATTTCTGCATCATTTGATTCAAACAGAAGATATTCATCATATTGCTGATTGATTTTTCAGAGGCTGCACAGGTACGTAAAGAATATGATGAATCCAGTTCCAAATTATCAAAAATACAGTCAAGGATATCGCATCTGAAGCAGAAACTAAAAGAAGATTTTGGTAATACCTTTGACATCGAGAAAACCTTTATTTATTGTTAACTGTATACTTGGGATGCATTTGTATAGGGTTTTAATATCTTCAAAATGTATTTGCAGGGCCGGAGAAGGAATTTTATTCATTCTATGGTAAATGCTTTGAAAGCAAGCAGAACAAGTAAGAAATTTCTTTAGTTACTTTCTCATTTCCTTGATAGCGTTTTTGAGTTCCACTTTAAAAAAAACATCTCTTAGGAATGGAATTACTCTTTACAGGTATGTTTACAAAGTTTGCCCATTCAAACAAGCTACCCAGGAGGAGGGATACAGTACAACTCGTTTAGGGTAAGCAATTTAATGAGCAGAGCACTTCATCTTGATATATTCTGTTCGGGATTTGTACTGCCTGTTGTTCCATGCTTCAGTCTACAGTTTATATTACTCCTATTATTTTTGTTTTTAAGGCTGCTTAATATTCTTGTAGGAGCTGGGAGAAATTTGAGGAATCTTACAGGGTAATGCAGTTTATGAATGGAGATAAGTGCTGGAATGGCCCAGACAGAAGCTTAAAGGTAGATCATATATATTAAATATGAACATCTTGCATATTATCAGCATTAATCCATAACCAGCTGATGGATTTTAATATTTTAATCATCTATCTTCAAAAGAAAGCGTTGGAACCTGCAGATATCAGAGTTCATTGTATTAAAATTTAAAGTCAATTATACTCTCAAATGTGAAGGAGATAACCCTCATCATTTGGTGGACTATACTTCCCGAAAATCAACTTTATTTCACATCCATGGAACTTCCATTTGTTTTAAAGAGAGACAATCGACATTTTAAATGTGTTTTGTCACCTTGTATAGTTTATTGCGTGGTGTATCATTTTTGTCTGTTATTGACCTCTACAGGTGAGGTTACGTTGTGGTTTGAAAAATGAACTCACAGATGTTGATGAACCAAGCCGTTGCGAGTAAGAATTTCTCTCTATGTAACCGGTTATGGTTTTTGTGATCGGGTTTTGCCATTGTTGTGCACTAGCATCTGACTTGGAATGCGTGTATTTCCAGATACCTTGCATTTTTAGCCACCCCTGCTCTGTGTGTTGAAGATAAACTCAAGGTGTTATTGCCACCCCTTTTTTCTGTTTCCTTTAATCCATAGTGGTTTAGAGAAACACACTTGTAAATGTGGTTATGTTTGTTGATAGGAACTGCAAGAAAAATTGGAGTCACTCAATAAAGATCAACCAAAGGGAATACACGACGAGCTGTGAGCAGGAAGAGAGGGTTCTAAACCACTCTAAAATCTAAATGCAAGGATCCATTCATGATTTTGTTTGTCAGATTTGGCTAGCTATTTTTGTTCTCTCCTCTCAATGAGAAGATAGAGGGTGTAGACTAGTAACTCGGAAATGAAGCACAAATATGGAGTAATATTTTCTTTATATTTTAGCTTGTGTGGGTCTTCTCTTCATGATACACGCACGTGCACACATATTTAATAAGAAAATTTGAAAGAATATTTGCCAGCCGATCAATACAATATACTTCCTCCTGCAAAAAATAGTTTCATTTTTTCATTTTGGAGTGTCTACAAAAAAAGGTCAGTATCCAAAAATTGAAAGTTTCTTTCAAAATTTTAACACTATCCAAAGAAAAAAAATTGAAGGATTTGTGCCGTGTATTATTTTATCCAATTCATTTTCCTCATTATTTTTATAGCACTCATGTAATGACGTAATTGTAAATGGTGTAGTTAAAATTTTTGCAATGAATGAATGATGAATGAATGATTAATCTCAATCTTAAATGGGATGAGAAGGAAGAGAACAAAAGTGGAGAAGATTGGTAGGTAGGATAGAGGAAGAAGAGCAGAAGAAGAAACAAGCAAATACCATTTGATAAAGATGTCCGCAAATTTTATAAGCCTAGGACAAAATACAAAGAATCAAGGTTAAGCAAGGTATGTAGGTGTATAATTTTAACAAACGAAAATAGTGATAGCTTTCTTTGTATCATTTGGACATTTACAATGGTTGTTCATAATTAAGGTATTTCATACACTAACTACTGTTAGGATTGGTATACTGAAAAATATGTTCCAAGCATGTTGCATGGATAGAATTGTTTATATACATATAATAAAATCTACAATCCACTTTTAATCCAAGGCGAGAAGAAGTAATTTTATCACATTGGTGTTTGCTTATGCATTTATAAGATGTTTCTCAAACATTTAAATGTATAAAAAGCAAACAAGTCCAATTCTTCTGCATAGTAGGCTGGTCGTGAACGACGTTCACATAAGGTAACACAATCAGTTCTTTACGGAAAAGAAATAGAATTTTACAACCTAGATAGACTTTGACTACCTATCATGAAAGGTTGCAGTGTCAGTCCGCATGTTTCCTTACCTTAGGAAATAAACGACACTGTGTGGTTTAACACCGAATGATCTAACAGTTGAGATAAGTCTTTCTTGCTATTTACTGAAAGACGTCTCAGTGATTGTTACTCCGTCCGTTCCACAGTAGTGGAGTCATTTTGTCATTTTGGTACGTTCCGTAGTCGTGGAGTCATGCGTTTCCCCTTTTAGTAAAAGTCAACACATTTCTTCTCAATTACTTTACTCTCTCTTACTTTTTTCTATTTTCATGTCCCTACCTTTTTTCATTTCCAATTTTATTAATCCCTACGTCCGCGAATAGGAGTCTCGTTTTTCCATTTTGGTAAAGAGACCTCACATTCCACTAACTCATTCCATTCACATGTCATTTAAAACTAATACATACAAGTGGGGCTCATATTCCACTAACTTTCTTCCACACACTTTTATAACATTTCTTAAAACTTATGCCTGAATAAAATGAGACTTCTATTCGCAAACGGATGGAGTATTCCTTTACTTAACTCACTTAACACAATTTTTCTTACATCGCGTGCCGAAAAGAAACACCTCCACTACCGCGGAACGGAGTGAGTATATCTTAATCATTGTTGACATAACATTGAGCTTACGATATTGATTATGCACTAATTTGATTTATTCAAATGGTGCGGATTTTTCGTAATCGATCAATGTCCACAGGTGCTAGTATTGTTATCGCAATGAATCGTATGCTGAGTGAGACCCCACATTCCACTAACTCATTCCATTCACATGTCATTTAAAACTAATACATACAAGTGGGGCTCATATTCCACTAACTTTCTTCCACACACTTTTATAACATTTCTTAAAACTTATGCCTGAATAAAATGAGACTTCTATTCGCAGACGGATGGAGTATTCCTTTACTTAACTCACTTAACACAATTTTTCTTACATCGCGTGCCGAAAAGAAACACCTCCACTACCACGGAACGGAGTGAGTATATCTTAATCATTGTTGACATAACATTGAGCTTACGATATTGATTATGCACTAATTTGATTTATTCAAATGGTGCGGATTTTTCGTAATCGATCAATGTCCACAGGTGCTAGTATTGTTATCGCAATGAATCGTGTGCTGAGTGAGACCCCACATTCCACTAACTCATTCCATTCACATGTCATTTAAAACTAATACATACAAGTGGGGCTCATATTCCACTAACTTTCTTCCACACACTTTTATAACATTTCTTAAAACTTATGCCTGAATAAAATGAGACTTCTATTCGCAGACGGATGGAGTATTCCTTTACTTAACTCACTTAACACAATTTTTCTTACATCGCGTGCCGAAAAGAAACACCTCCACTACCGCGGAACGGAGTGAGTATATCTTAATCATTGTTGACATAACATTGAGCTTACGATATTGATTATGCACTAATTTGATTTATTCAAATGGTGCGGATTTTTCGTAATCGATCAATGTCCACAGGTGCTAGTATTGTTATCGCAATGAATCGTGTGCTGAGTGAGTCCAGTTTGATAATATCCTCAAGAGGTGTTCGAAAAAGGCTTTATTATTCAGAAACCCGACCGATTGGAATTTATTCTAGAATAATAAATAATGATTTTGAACTAGACAACTCTTGGAAAAAGATGTTAATTAATTAATGTGAAATAACATATTTAAATTAATTAATGGATATTTATATCTTAAAAGAAAATAATAAATTAAAGAGGTAAAGCCCTGATTACTTGTAATTTGAGATTAGACGGGTAGTCAATATTAGTTTACTGTAGTGGCCGATAATAATATTCAGTTGGACTTGTATTAAATTGAGGCTCAATTTAACTAGTAAAGACCAACATGTTTGGCTCAAATCCAACCTCTATGGATCCCTTATCTGGCCCGTTATAATTCAACATAAAAGGAGATTAGAAAGAAGATTTTGACCAAATTCAGTCACAATTTTCGTGACCACTTTCACCGGTGGACGAAAACTTCAGTCTTTCTTTCTAATCAAGCCCTTTTTTATTCTGACAAGTTTTGCCCATCCAAAGGTCATTATCTGAGTTCGTGATACAGATTAGAACCTTCGTGATAAAGTATGAAGAACACCACATTGAGAAGGCACAAACAATCGATGATTTTTTGAAGAATCTAATCGGTAATTCTAAACCTACGAATTCATGAATTAGGGTTTAAATTTAGGGTTCCGCATGATTAATGTGTTCTTTCTTGCAATTGATTGTTTAACATGTGATTAATTGATCCCATAATCAGTTAAATGGATTCAAATATATAATTTATTTGTTTATGCATGACTTGTGCATGATATCTCTAGAAAGACTTTACATGCTCATGAAGCTCTCGGATGACACTGATGAAGGGGCCAAAGATGCTCCTGAAATCAGTCTTGATGTATTCCCACCAATCCGAACATTGTCCCTTCCCAGTACATTGCATCAACTTCTTTTCAAACCATCCATTTCCCGACTAGTGCAATGGAACGATTTGCATCGATGTAGTACATGTCAAGAAATTAGGACTGAAATGAAATTCCCTATGAGCCAAGTACCAATTGTTGTCCCTTCACAAACCTTGGTGTTGGACATGGAAGTTTTACCGAAAAGATTTTTGTAGATCATCGACCATATTGTATCTCACTCCACCATTTTTTATTCATAACCTTGTATGTGGCTTGTATGACTGGTCATCATGGGGTCATATTGTCCTTAATTTCACCAGAAAATAGAAAATTAAAAATCATTATAAGATTGATTGGAAAGGAGATATCTAGATTAAATCTCCTAAAACCTCCAACTATAGTAAAACATAAATCGACATATGGACACTATTAAAAAAATAGATTAAATCTCTACAAGTAAAAATCACATTTAAGTTACAAACCACATTTAAATATATTCAAATGCCTTGCCAGTTAAAAATTAATAAAGTTGCAAAATACTCCCTCTGCCCCAAAAAAATATGTGCATTTGGGATGGCACGGGAATTAAGAAAAAATTACTAAAATAAGATAGATGAGGAGAATGGTATAGTAAAGTAAGAGAGAGGAGGGGAATAGTAGTTAAAGTAGTGTTAGTGGATAGTGAGACCTACATTATTAAATTAATATAACTTTTCAAAAATGGAATGCACATATTTTTGTGAGACTGATAAAAATGAAAAGTGCACATATTTTTGTGGGACAGAGGGAGTAAAAAATTACGTAGCTTTAGTTTGTGTTCAATTAAACTTTAAAAGGGCCAAAAATTTAGTTTGAAGAACGACATTCATTATAATTATAACGAAAATATATCCTATACCCTTCGTTCCATAATAATATGCACACTTTCCTTTTAAGTCTGTCACATAAGAATATGCATGGAAGGGCCTCGATAATGGGCGCGAATAGAGTGTGGATCAAGTTATATGGAAGATAACCGAACCGGTTGGATCAGTTAGCAAATGTCGTTGCCACTTGATCAATGCAATCTCGCCCTCACTCGTTTCCTACCAAAGTAATTTATAAGAGTAATGCTATGCAGCCATAATGTGGTCAACCACACAATGTCATTTTTGTAAATAATTAAAAAAGTCAATGCAATAAATTAATAGTAATAGTTAGTGCTAAGATAATTTTACTTAATTATCCCTTTCTCAATTTTTTACTTCAAACTATATTATGATACCATTTAAAATTTTGTTACAAGAATATATTATAGGTTATATTGACAATACCAATAATAATATCAAATATTAAAAATTATAAATACAGCTTCATATTAATATATTGTTGCTAATATATTATTACAACATGGAGTCATGTAATATTATGAGTTAATATGTAGATATTTTTACCAACATTTGGATTATATTACTAAAAATTAAGTTTATTTTCAATTATTACAACACACCCAACAACAAAACAAAAGAAAAGTACCAATGTGTCTCAACTTTGCTACTTAAACTAAATATGAGATAATTAACTTAGTGTCAATCGATATAATTCGTCTGTGTACTATATGACTATTCTTAAAGCTATTATCGACTAATACATTATAAAATACACAACTATAATATAGAAATAAATAAATGACAGACTAATGGCGACTCTTTAGCTCGTTTCACGAGTTTCCTTTATTATTAGATCAAAATTTATAATTGAAGTACAGACAAAAGACAAGTTTGATACATAACGTGACAACCAATAATCTTACGTACGGGAGTAATTATATATAGTGTTTATGTACATTAAAATAAAATTCTTGTTACTCTACTCCCTATTTAGGCACAAGGGTAAATTAGTCTTAAAAAATTGATACTTTTAAGATGAACAAGTTTCAACTAAAACTAGCATTAAATGTACAGATTTTTATTAATATTTTATTTTTATGACTGGCCACATTATGGCCATTTAGCATCACTCAATTTATACTCTCAATTTTGCACTACTTTAATAGTAAAGCGGCAAGTTCGGGGTCGATCCCACAAAGAAGCTAGTGTATCAAGTGTGTGAGTAGTGAACAGGGGATTGGCTGCTGCCACGTTTTAACTTTGGGAGTTTTTACCTACTGATTTTACTCTAGACAGAATTTAACTTACTAACTTGATCAAGGAAATTTTAACTACTGGGTCAAGTGAATTTCAGACTGGAATGAAAATTAACTACGTGAAACAGTAAACACCACGATGAAAACAAAAGCAACTTTGATTAAAACTAAACTCAGAACAGTACAGCGTGAAATTTAAACTAAGCTAACACTTTAGAAAATACGAAAGCAAGTAAAACCGAGGAGATCCTCGGCGGGAAACTTAAGAATACGCCGACAGATATCAAGTATTCTGCAGCGCTCCTTCAATCACCCTTTCTAACTAAGCATTACTTTATCTAAGCTATCTAGAGAACTGAACTAAACTAGAGAGCTAAGCTAAACTAAACTAAAGACGGAAAGTAAAGGATCGGATCTCTTTTTAACGTGGTGGCACATCCTCTATTTATAGGCTCGGCACGACCTCCAGCTGGATAACGATCTTGGCAAGGAATATTCGCTCATGCTGAGTGTGAGCGACTCATCGATTGCTACGTGCTCTCCTTCTAGAATGACGACGCTTTTCATTAACAGATTCGTGACTCAGCTCCGTCCTTGCGTCTCATATATTAGCACGTGTCCCCTTCTAGAACGTTGTCCTTGCTAACAGAATGATGCGCACCATCTAGCTCATTGCCTTGCGTGTCCTTCTTCTGGAAGCATGTGATCTCCTCCTTGCCTGCTTGGTTACTCCCCTTGATCAACTTCCCCGATTTCTGGCCTATTTTCGCCTATTGTACTTGCTTGATCAGTTTGACCTTGTTGCCTTGGTCAAACGACATTCCTGCACATTTAACACTTGCTTTGCGCGATAAACCGATCAAGTAGCGTACATTTTACCCATAAACTGATGCATGAAACGAGCCTTATCAAACCGCTCACACTTAAAACATACTTGTCCCCAAGTATAAAGAAAAAGAAAAGAAAAAGATAAGGCAAATTTCAGGCATGGTTTACTAATTTCAAGAAATTAAAAGAAAATGAAAAAGAAAACAAGACTCGAAATAAAAACACATATTCACAGAGATGCGTTAGATCGAATAAATTTCCAACAATCATACCCGAGGTCGAGGTCAATCCATTTGCCAACAGCTTATGTTTCTTCCTTTTTGCTTTTACTTAATCAAGGTGTCTGTTCGTCAAGATTGCTCAATTTAAAAACCACTGTTGGATTCACTCAGTTCTCACCAGAGATGTTAGGACTGTTCACTCGGTATTGCCACAAATTTAATACCTCGAATCGGATTGAACAAGATAGTTCCTTAAGGTCTTGTTTCGGGTGTAATGAGGCTTAAGGGTAGTGGTGTTTCAAGGTAAGGTCCTAGGGGTTCTAAGTTTAAAAATATAAACTGTAAAAAGAAAAACACGTGAGTCAAGAAACCAAAGATTTGAACTATTTATTTCGCCACTAGATATCTTACTTGGTCAAGTGGCGACTTCCAGCCTTGAACTTTTGGCTTATTTTTCTAACTTCCGACTTATCGGGTCAGGTTACAACTTTTCCTACCTAAAAATATAGTATATATAATAGTATTTAAATAAATTCGGATTAGGGTTTTTTAGCTAAATATAGTATATATAATAGTATTTAAATAAATTCGGTTTTTTAGTTTTTTGATTTCTTTATCCGAACTAAAAACTGTAAATTTTCTAAAATTTAAACCGAACCCAAAACTGAAAACCGAACCGAATTTTATAAATTTTGTTTGAATTTGTTCGGATATTCGGATTTTTTCTCACCCCTTCGAACATCTAATGCATGGAATCAAACATTCTTCAATATCTAATGCATTTAAAAGCATCGAATGCATTAAATTAGACATAAATCAATATAATTTTTCAATCGACACACATTCCAAGGAAATGATTACCACACAGAAGAATAGGATTAGGCCATCCGCAATGGCGCCTAGCGCACCGCCTAGCCGAGCGTCGGCGCTATGCGGTCCATTGCAACCGCCCAGCCATTTTTGGAATTAAAAACCGCCTAGCACTCGTCGATTTCGCGGCACTAGGCGATGCGCTGGGCGATCCGCTCGGCGCTATTGCAGCGTCCGGATCGCCTAGCGCATCGCCTAGCCGATTTTTTTTTCAAAACACTATATATACGCGGTTTGCACGTTATTTTCATTCGCACCACTAGTTTTAACGAGTACTCTCTCTATCTTAATTTCTGTACAAGATCAACACCGAGAAATGGAGAACACCAACAAAGGTACTCCAGTGACGACCGGGTCTCAAACTCCCCCGGTACCCGTGGGAGGTGGATGGGGTCCGATGCCAGGGTACAACAACATGTACCCTTGGCAGGGGATGATACCCGGGATGGCAGCTGGGGGGAGTATGCCGGCGTGGCAGGGGGTACCGAGGATGCAGCCCGGCGTGCATATGATGCCGGGGTGGGCACCCGGGATGCAGATGATGCCTGGGGGGGACGACGATGCAGCCCCCGATGCAGGGGACGACAGGGTGGGTACCGGCAGTGCAACCCCCGACAGGGGGGTACCGGGGACGCAAGGGACATCGGGGGATGAAAACGTCTATCGCCCTAGTTTTGATTTTTCGACTGCTTCTTCGCACACTTCGACCCCAACGGAGACGCAGTTCACGCAATTTGAGACTTTCTCTTTGGAGGAGTTGGGGATTGATATGCTTGGTGTTCCGGAAACTCCCGTTCCCGCGGGGGGAGCAGTGCGGGGCGTCCCAAAGAAGAAGGGCAAGGGAAAGAAGAAGGGCGAGTCGTCGCAGCCGGGTGAGGATAGCCAGGTCCGGAGGAGGTGGACGGACGCTGAGAACGTCGCGTTGTGCAAGGCGTGGGTCAGTGTTTGCGATGATCCTCTCGTTTCGAACAACCAGAGGATCGTCAACTTATGGGGCAAGATAGCAGCAGCCTACCAGAAATTTTGCCCGGAGGGGAGGCCACGCAACGGGGAGGATTGCCGGAAGGGGTGGGACCGAATCAGGGCTCCCGTCTCCCGATTTTCGGGTTTGTATGCTAACACCCTCCGCATGCAGAGCAGTGGCCAAACGGAGGAAGACTGCAGGAGGATAGCGGAGAAAGCCATCCCCCAGCCCGGGTTGTATAAGGAGTTCACCTACTGGAACTGTTATCTTGTGTTGAACGACTCCGAGAAGTTCCGAGTAGGTGTCGACGCTGGCTGGCCGAAGAAGCAACGACGGAACTATACCGGTGATTATAGCGGCAGCAGCGGTGGTTCCCACGACCTCCCCGAGACGGCCCAGGAGGTCCCGACCCATCGCTCGTTCGCTGGCCGAACTCGCCCGGTTGGGCACAAGCGGGCTCAACGGGAGGTGAGGGGGGTCGCCGGGGGTTCCCAGGAGCTCCAGTCGGCATCCCCCCTTGGCCAATCCATAGCGAATCTCAAATTCTTCGCGCGTCAACAAATGCGCGCTCAGATGGTCAAGACGATGGCCGAATGGCGGGCGGCGGTGGATCCCGTGGAGAAGAGTTTGCTTCAAACATTGCTCATGAGCATGCAGGACGAGTTGGAGGCGGCACGGAGGAGACGACGACGGAGACGAGGAGTGAATTATTGTACTTTTTTTTTAATTATTGTAATTTTTAAAATTATTGTACTTTTTTTTAAATTATTGTACCTTTTAAAATTTTAATAGTATTATTAATGTTTCCCGTATATGTCTCGTAAATCAAATTCTGTATATTGTGTGATTGTTAATTATTTCATTTTTATATAATTGTTATTAGTGATGTGGCTAGGCTATGGCTGGGCTATTTGCTTGTTTTGATGATATGGCAGGAGGATTTTTAGTGCTGATGATGTGGCAGAAGGAGTTTGTGGCTAGGCTATGGCTGAGCTATTGTTGGGCTATTTCTATTGTGGATGGCCTTACAAAACAGATCTGCAGTCGGTATCTGAAATCAAAGAGATCTTACCAAGAAGAAAATGTCATCCGAAATCTGCGGGAAGAGAGTGACTGCTAATTTTAGAGAGCAATTCAGTCTATGGTAGATGACTGCTAATTTTAGAGAGCAATTCAGTATATGGCAGACAACACCAGCTGATTCAGCGGTAAAGATTTAGTTTTGAAGGAGAAGGGGAAATCAGAGAGAAAGGGAAAAAGAAATTGAAAATTCGCTTCTTTTTGCACGCATTATATATTTAAGCGCAGGCTGGTCAAGTAGACTCTCTACGTTGGTCGTGGTGAATCTCTAGACCTAGCCTCGTGCCGTTGGATGTGCAATCCAAGCGTTTTCAAAACCTTAACCCACTTCTACTAGCTAGTATACGGGAGTAAGGATCGATTCCACAGAGATAGAGGGCTATCGGGATTTGTTTGTGTGAACCTGATGTTCTGGAAAAGGTTGGCTGCTGCCACACAACTATTGAGTATGTTAAGTTTAACTACTTGATTGGAATGTAAAACTAGTGGCTGGACTTAGGAGACGAAAATGAATGGTAATTAATTGACAAACTAGACTACGGAGGTACGGAAAGAAAATAAAATATAAAAATATTTTAATCATTTTAATAAAACATGTAATGACAAAAACAATTAAACCTAAGCTACTTTTCAGATTTTGTTGCGATTTTCTACTTCATATTCCTCATCTATTTACATAAAACAGAGCTTAAAAACACCATGGATGAACTAAATTGCGAGAAAACAAAGCATGATAAAAAAATATACGGAAACACGAAATGGAAAACGTAAATCTACGCTAACTGGCGAACAGGAAATCACGTAAACAGCTTGGATCAGAACATCTAAGCTAACAATTGCGAAAAGCATCCAACTAGGGTAAATAAGAGGCAACAACACGAGATCTAACTAAAACTTCCATAATGTAAGAATTTAAACAATATCCAACAGTGGAAACACGAGATACAACTTCGAAACAATGAGATTTAATCAAAGCATCAAATACGAAAGAGTTTCTAAAGCTAAGATGCTCAAACACTTCAAAACACTTTTGAAACTAAATTTTGCAAGAACTGAAAATAAACAATGGTATCTTCAACAAGCTAACTAAGAACTGCTGGAACAAGTTGGAATTAAGCTAAACTAAGGAAAATGTGGAGCAAAATAAATCTAAACTAAGAGAGTGGTGGCGTTAAGCCCCCAAGAGAGCTTTCTAACAAAACTAAACTAAGAAGATAGTAGCGTTAAACGCTACTTCTTCTTCGGTAAGTCCCTCTATTTATAAGGAGGCGTGGCCCAAATCCCTAGGGTTACATCCTTCAATAATTTGACATTTCTGCCCTTAAGAATTTCTAAAGCAGCCTCCTGACTCCGCGGTGTAGTCTACTGACCAGTTTGCACACTTTTTGTTGCTTTTTCACTCGAATTCCTTCTGATCCATTTCCTTCTGACTTGTACCTTATCATGCACACTTCAGCAACTAATTTTCGCATATTATCTGTTTAAACACGATAAATTGGCCAATAACCAAGGCACAAAATGAGACTCATCAGAAATCTTACAGAAATGCCGTCCAAAATCTTCCAAGAAGAGAGACGGCCGATTTTGGAGAGGAATTAAGTCTTGGTAGACGGCGGCAGCTAATTCCTTTGGTGAAGATTTAGTAGTGACTAGTGAAGGAGAAGAGGGAAAACCAGAGAGAAAGGAAAAAAGACATTGCAGTTATTTTGGGTTGGGAACTCACGGCTTTCAAACAGATTGGTTTTGTTTTACTTGATAGATATTTCATCGAGGAGAAGATCGAGGTTGGTATTGTGAAATAACCTTTCATGCACCTAGAAAATCAATTGACCCACATTTTTACTAAAACGGTGTACTCCAAGAGGTATAACGATGTGTTGCACAAATTAAGTATCGATGATCTCATTGTAATACAACATTTATTAGAAGATATGGAAGCAAATGTTTTAGAAACAAATAACAATTGATATAATCTAGAAATATATTTAGATTTCTTTTCACCCTATAAAAGGGATTATTTTGTTTGATATGAAAATCAATACAAATAAAAGTTCTCAAAACTAATATACAACAAAAAAAATTAAAAAGTAAAAAATATGTCCTTTGCCTCCCTTACCGTGGTAGTCTCCTGGAGGAGTCCAACTTTTAAAACAAACACGAATTGTGACTAGAACTCTTGAAAAGTGTAAAAGAAGATATAAACTTCACAATACCATGATGAACTTTCTATATAAAGGAATTTTTCATCATGATAAAGTGGATGACTTGCACCAACCTTTTGAAAAAAAGCTTCGAAATGTCGAAGAGGTTTTCCACTTACTGTGCAAAAGGAAAGAAGTTAGGAAAGTCATTTTGAAGAGGTTGATAGGAAGAGGAAGCTACCAGACTAATAGGAAGAGGAAGTGTAATAAGCCAGATTTAGAAGAGTATGAGTCAACTTTTTTAAATTTATTGGAATGAGACAATTGATTGAAAACGTATGTACGATATTTGTTAAATAAAATAAAAATATTTTTTTTAGAGCGATGTGTAATTTTTTAATTTTTGTCCAAACTTAGCCCTTACAAAAATCCCACAAATTAGTCCTCCTAATTTGTGTTTTTCGAGGGCAAGAGATCGTTGTCGACATATAAGATATCACGGTATTGAGATTATAGCTATCAAAATGCCAATGAAGATTGGGTTCTTACTTATTAGGGATTGCGGAGCCGCAAAGAAGCAGAAGAAAGATCATGTGCGTCTATCGGTTGCCAAATTTTGCTCAAATGTGCTCCATTAGATCATCTTGGAGTTGGGCGTGGGCGGTAGAATCACGTGTCCTTGCCCGAATAGACAACCGATCTTGCAAAGACGGATGCACTCAACTGTGAGGCGGACTACTTGCGGTAGAGCTTCCGGGGGTTTCTGGGTCGAACCAATTTTCCGCACCGGGTCCTTCGTCGGCGACAATCATCTTGTGCAAGATTATGCACGTATACATGATGTCGACCATACTCTCCATGAACCACGTACGAGCCGGGGCTTTGATAATGTTGAAGCGCGCTTGGAGAACCCCGAACGCCCTCTCCACATCCTTGCGAGCAGCCTCCTGCTTCTGCTCAAAAAGAGCTTGCTTTTCGTTCACCGGCCTGTTGAACGTCTTCACGAAGGTTGGCCACTTCGGGTAGATGCCGTCGGCAAGATAGTACTCCATTTTATAGCGACGGTTGTTAGCGATGAAGTTGATGGCCGGCGCTTTACCATCCAAAACTTCGGCGAAGAGGTCGGATTGGTTGAGCACGTTGACGTCGTTATTCGATCCGGGGACCCCGAAGTACGCATGTCAAATCCATAGCCGGTAGTCAGCAACGGCCTTAAGTATAACGGTGGGGTGGGTGCCTTTGTGGCCGCTCGTGTATGACCCCCTCCACGCCACAAGGTAATTCTTCCATTGCCAATGCATGCAATCGACGCTGCCAAGCATCCCGGGGAATCCGTGCACTTCTTCGTGAAGGTGGAGCAGAAACTGACAATCTGCCGTGCTTGGCTTCCGGAGAAATTCGTCGGTGAAGGCTGCCCGGACGCCTTTGCAGAATTGCATCAAGCACATTCTCCTAGTGCTCTCTCCAATGTGGAGGTATTCGTCGAACAAATCCGTTGGTTGTCCAGTCGCAAGCTGATGGATTGCTGCAGTATATTTCTGCAGCGTCGTGTAGCTGGGACGGCCGACGGCGTCGAACCCTTCTTGGAAGAACTCTTCTCGGGCTGCCAATATATTTGCGATGTGGAGAAATAACGGTCGCTGCATGCGGAAACGGCGATGGAAGTAGGTATCTCCCCATACCGGGTTATCACAGAAGTAGTCATGTACTAACCTTGCGGCGGCTTCCCCCCGGTTACGATGGATGTAAGTCCGGGATCGTCTTTGCGGCGCGCGGCTTCCTCCGCCTTCTTCAAGTGATTCTTCCATTATTCGACGCATTTGCTCAAATGGATCCATGAATGGATTAATTTTGGTAGAAGAATAAAAGAGATGATTTGAGATGAAAATTGGAGAAGAAAGATAGATGATTTGAGAAGAATAGATGTGTGTTTATGTGTGTGAAAGAGGAGTATTTATAGAATAAAAAAATTTAATTTTTTTTTTTGAAAATTACCGTTGAATGGTCATATTACCGTTTTTAATTTTTTAATTTTTTTTATTATATTCGAATTTTTTTAAAAAAATGATTTATTGCTTCAGCGTGACGACGAGGCGCCCGCGGGACGCGTTGCTTGACTAGAGCAGTGGCTAGGTTGTGGAAGGGCTAGATGATGTGGCAGGGAGAGTTTATAGCTGGGCTATTGCTATTCCAAAGCTATTGTAGAAGCTCTAATAATTTTCCACTTTAATTCTCACACGATTTTTAAAAACTATAAAGGAAAGTGGGTTGAAAAAGTTATTGAAACGTGGATCTCATTTTTATATATTAATTTTATAATAAAATGTTACTAGAATGAGTTAGTGAAATGTTGAGTCTACTTACTATTTATAGAAAAAAGTGAAAGTGGACAATTAATTGAAGACCGATGAAAATGATAAAAGTGGACAATTATTGAGGGACGGAGAGAGTAAGAGCATCCCCATCTGGGCCCAGATCTACTTTTATTCATTTTTTACTTCCTGTTCTTCCCCAAGAACACAACACCCACATCCATGCTCTTCCGCAAGGACATGCTCAAAGGTCTCACCATTCCATTATTCAATTTAAATAAAAAAACTTTTCCACAATATTAAAATGCATTAAAAATACCCTGAATACTATTACAAATTACTAAAAAATTAAAAATTACATAATTAAAATCTTTAAAATAAAAATTACATAATTAAAGTCCTAAAAATTATAAATTATATAATTTAAATCCTAAAAATTAAAAATTACATAATTAAATTCATAAAACTAAAAAAACTCACTACTCGTGGCCGAATTTCGCCCAAATGTGTTTGATTAGGTCTTCTTGTGGTTCAATGTGGGTTCTGGTATCGCACATTGTGTGTCTTGTTTCGATCCTCTCGCGCACCGTCGTATGCACACCTCGGCATGGGGGAGACCTCGCGGTTGAGCTTCCGGCTTCATCCTCGTCGTAAAAGTTAGCCGCCATCGGTGCTTCGTTAGCTATAATCATGTTGTGCAAGATAATACATGTGTACATGATGTCGGTAATATTCTTAACGTACCACAGCCGATACGGGGCTTTCACAATGTTGAATCGGCCTTGAAGGGTCCCAAAAGCTCTTTCGACGTCTTTCCGAGCAGGCTCTTGGCTCTGCGAATAAAGAACCCGTCTCGGATCTTGCCGATTGCTGAGCGTCTTCACGAAAGCCGACCACCTTGGGTAGATACCATCGGCGAGATAGTAACCCATGTGGTATAAATTTCTGTTGATGGTGAAGTCGATCACTGGTGCTACACCATTCAAAACATCAATGAAGAGTGGTGAAGAATAGAGCACGTTCAAGTCATTGTTGGATCCGGCAACACCGAAATATGCATGCCAAATCCATAGGCGGTAGTCGGCGACCGCTTCAAGGAAAAGCGTTGGGCCGCCGCCTTTGTTGCCGCTTAAGTGTTGCCCCCTCCAAGCATTCGGGCAATTCTTCCACTTCCAATGCATGCAGTCAATGTTGTCAAGCATACCGGGAAAACCATAGACTGTTTCGTGAAGATGAAGCAACCGTTGACAATCTTCGGTGGTGGGTGCCCGAAGGAATTACTCACAGAAAGCAGAACGAAAGTCGTCGCAAAAATTTTTGAGGCATAAGATTCCAGTTGACTCACCCACATGCAAATACTCGTCGAAGAGGTCAGCCGTTTGCCCAGTAGCAAGTTGTCGGAGGGCACAAGTACACTTTTGCGATGCTGAGAGACTTTACCGACCGATTGCGTCTCTACGTGATTGAAAGTATTCAACACGGGCGGACAATGTGTTGAAAATACTCATAATTTTGACATGCGAAAACGGCGCCGGAAGTAATCTTCCGGAAACCACGACTGGTCGGAAAAATAGTCAGCAACGAGCCTTTCGTGGGCTCCCTCTCGGTCACGCGGGATGTAGCGCCGATTTGATCTAGTTGGTCAAGGAGGAGGGGCTGGGGTAGCGGTGGCGACATAGGCTTCAATGGCGACACGATATTGGTCATCGTATTCTTGTTCTTCGTGTTTCGCTTCCGCAATGATATCGTTGAAATCCATTTTTTTTAATTTAGAGAGGGTTTGAGTGAGAGAGGAAGATGTAGATAGGTTGTATGAAAAAATATGAATGAGAGATAATTTGATGTGATAAATGGATGATGAATGTGTGTATTTATAGATGATTTTGGGATTAAAATTTTTTTTAAAAAAATCAAAAAAACAGTAATAAAATGGTTATATTTTTTGTAATCCGAAAATATTTTTTTTTATTTTTGGTATTATTTTCAATTTTTTTTTAAAAAATATATATAGAGAAAATCCGGCTAAGTCGTTGGCAAATAGAAACGGGCCACGTCACCCTGCTCAGAGGCACGGACTTGCTCGATGCATCGAGCAGCGCCGTGCCGTCGGCAAGAGTACGGCGGCGGACATGGGGGTGCCGGGCCAATGGCACGGACGCCGTCCTCCGCATCGAGCACCAATGCGGATCCTCTAATAAAATCAAATGACATTATATTCTCGAAGATATTGGTCTCTTTATCAATGGATGCTAATCGGTCCTCCTTAGCAGTTTGTTGGTAGTGTGAATGGGCACATCAATTAAAAAACACATGTTATTACGTGGGTTCTATTTTCAAGTTTCATTTTTCGTCCATGCAAAAATAAAAGGAAAAAAGGGGACGGAAAGAGTATTACTCATAAATCCACGCCCCTTGGCCTAGCGGTAAAGGATGCTGGATACCGCGTCCATCCTGGAGGTCTCGAGTTCGAACCCTGGGTGGCGTAATTTCTTTCCTCCTTGTTGTATTACTCGGTCTCGAGTTCGAACCCTGGGTGGCGTAATTTCTTTCCTCCTTGTTGTATTACTCATAAAATCGGATATCGAGTTGTAGGAGTTGATTTGTAATTTCCTCACATGTACTGTTCATACCAATTGAGGAAGAATTGAAATCTCGCCATATATATAAGATTTGTTTGTGCATTGAAAAGTGCACCAAGAAATGGACTTGGTTTTACACATTTGTCTCACTTTTTCACCTTTTCACCTTTCCACTTTGAGGGATAAATTTGTCAATCCATAATTCTATTAGGTCAAAGTCTTTATTTTGGGTAATATTTAGCCAATTCTAGGATACTAAACAATGGGGAAAAGAATTATATATATGGCTAATTATAGCTCAATTCCTGAAAAATTTAATTCTTCCAATTGTTAGAAATTGAAATCTCCTGAATCATAATTGTGCACAGTATAGCCAACTTAAATTGTGATTGTATGTCATACTTGTGAAATTTAGCTATATATATAATATGATATACTCGTGTCCATAAAATTTGTCACATTTCACTTTTTACCATCTTTGATAACGGATCTCACATTCCATTAATTCATTCTCGTACCCAATCATATAAAATTGGATATCGAGTATCCAATACCCTAGGGGTATCAGGTTAGGTACGAGTATACCCATTACCCAACATCCGTATTCCCACCCCTACCTATAGTTGAGTCATTTTATTTTTGACAAAAATCAACACACTTAATTACTCTTATTTTATTATCTCTCATTTAGAACTATTTCTTTCGTCCCACAAGAGTATGCACTATTTCATTTTTAACACGTCTCACAAGAGTATGCAATTTCTAATTTTGAAACTCATTTTTCTCTCTAATAAGGTGGGACTCATTCTCCACTATTAATATTTAATTACATTTTATATACTTTAATTTCCTTTTTAACTCATTACACACTCACTAAACACTACTTAATCAATTCAAATGTAAATCATCGTTATCAATAACTATGTGCCCATATGACAAGCAGCCTTCATGATGGCTAGTGGTGTTCTATGTTGGAGTCCACGATCAAGTCTCCAAGGCCAACTCGAGCAGAAGCCACAGACGTCGGCAATCCTATTCTAGACGGAACAGACCGTGTCATGCTCAGTGGCGAAACAGCTGCACGAGTTCTCACCCAGAGCTTGCAGTTCGTACCATGCCCAAGATCTGCAGAACCCACAATTGACTACGCTCGAAAGCCTTGCATCGTGCTAAAACGGAAGGGCTCTGCAACTCGGTGATGCTGCCATCGCCCTTCACCGAATTGGATCCTCATCCATCTTAAAGATCGTCACTGTCAAGTGAAGATGATAATGAATTCAACACACCTTTTATAGTTTTTGCTGGAACATGCATCTTAAGCAGTTTGTTTAGTTCTTTTTTCCTTTTTAAACACACAATATCTATTGCAAACTCTCTCTATTTTCAAGCACACTTGTTTTTTTCTTTGCCTGAACAAGATTTATTGCATATTCTCAGACATAAATTGCCAGGAGATGAAACATTCAACACTCAAACCAGTGACAGCAACTATACAAATAATACAGAAAACCCACAGCAGTTCTTAGCAAGCTGGTCGAAAACACAAGTCACTTTTTTTTTCTAATTATTGCCTCCGAATTTGCACATATATACGTTTGCCAGAGATCATATCAATTCTCATCCCGGTGGTGTGAAGTGCTTGGGTTGGCATTTGAAGTATTGGAGGATGAAAACAAGCTGCTGAAGGGCCACGGAAGAGGAACCGAGAACTGTCTCCCTCTTTCGTTTCTATCACCATTGTCCGTCTGTCCACTGCTGCTCTCGTTTATTGACCCCTCAGAGTCGAGCTCCGACTCTTCACAAGGTAATTGATGCCTGCAGATGGGGCAAGAGCTATGAAGCTCAAGCCATGGAAGGATACACTTACTGTGGAACTTATGCTTGCAAGGCATCTCCTTAACTTCGTCACCAATCTCACACTCATCCAAACAAACGGAGCACTGCAGAGTGTCCTCGATTTTCACTGTCCGTAGAGCTTCAACTGCCTCCTTGCGAGCTGGAGGTGTCCCATACCTGTTTGGATCATTCTCCGACAAATGCTGCAGCAACAAGTCGAGCCCTGGTCCAATGAAATAATCTCCAAGGGAGCCAATAGGAGCACGACTTATGGACTCATTTCCCGATCCCTGAACAATGATGGTCTGGTTAAAGGGATTTATGAGAATCATAGGCTCATTATCTCCAGCTGTATTAGTCCCTTGATCAGTCTCTGGCTCAGATAGTATCCCAGCCTGCATGCCTTGGAGGAGCTGCAGAATCGCGGCTGAGCTCCTCCTCCTCCTCGCTATCTCCAGTTCACGGTCAAGCTCCTCCTCCCCATGATGGTGGTGCCTTCCAAACTCATCATCATTGTCGTTGTCATTTTCATTTTCATTGTCACTCTCCTCAAACCCCATGCGCCTCATACGGCGCCTACGCCGTTGGTTGCCCATCATACCTAGTAGGATTGGCGCCCAGAGGGAGAGGGCGCGATCCGAATCCGACCCTCCAAGTTGAAGATCAGTAGGAGGGCTATCATTTTCTTGAGAGGCCATTTCCTCAACAAAGCCACTTTGGCAGATGGGGCATTTTATTGAATCAATCTCCAAGGTTGGATTCACATTCTGTGAACACATATGGCACCAATATCTTGGTGCCTCAACTTCCTCCATTCTTGATGCACCAAGACTTGATTATTTTTTATTTATCAATTGCTAAATTGATTTTTACCTGTTCACAACAACACCATCAAATCATTCAAATCTCCAACTTCAACAAATGCATAAAGTTTAAAGTCAACAACACAACAAAACCCCTAAGCTAAAGAATCAGAGAAACAATAAGCAGATCAAAGATTGGATTTTTATGGTCAACAAGGATAAATCTACATATCTACACACACATATATGAACAGAAAACAAAGAAGATGCAAACAACAGCCTAATCTTACCCTTTTTAAAGCCAGAAAACACAGGAATCGTTGCAATTCCACAGAATTAGGCAGATCCAAACAGAAGGAAATGATGGTAGATGGTAAGAAAATAGGATATTTAATCAAGTCGGCTACGGCTTAATGAGTCAACAAACTAGAAAAAATATGCATTCAAACAAAAAGAATCGAGAAGGTTCAAGAAAAAAGCGTGTTTTAATAGGATTAAGCCAGCATCAAGACATTAATAATAATTAAAAAAAAGGAAGTCAATCAAAACCCAAGAATCATTAAAAAAGAGAGATAGAGATAAATACCAGGAACAAGAAAAAGAATGAACTTTTGTTGTTGTTTGATGCTCTCTCCTCTCCTTTGTTGTAAGTAGTAATATCAAAATTGGTTTGGTTTGGTATGATATGAAAATGGTAGAGAGGAAGAATGTTTCTGGGTTCAGAAATGATATTAGGAATGAATATTGTCCTCCATCCGCGTGTTTGCGTTTCGGTGTTGGAATCTTATGTACGAAACCATGGCCCACTCTTCTTCCACCACCATTTATTTCTTTTATTTATTGTATCCCTTCAACAATTATTTCATTTTTTTTACTCCAAATGCTCAACTAAATTGATTTATGTTATGACGTGGAATTTCTAAATACTAAAGTGATTAAATGTGAGTTCTACATGTAGTCCAATAAAGAGGCGACTCATCCAAGAATCAATCAACTTGTAATTCATTTTGTATAAGTATTACTATAAGTCTTTTTTAAGAATTTATATAATTCATTTATACTTTTTTATTATGAATTTTCTCATCTCCATAGGCATACACGTTTGCGACGCGGTGGATTTATTATAACATTGACCTTAAATCCATAAATAATAAATATGCATCTGACAGTTCGATGCACTTTAATTCAAATCGATTTATGGTTTGGTCCAATTTGTACGAGAAAATTAGTTTAATATTTAGGGTTAATTTAAACCGGATAAATTGATTGGTCCGGTTGTGAATTATTTACCGATTCATCTTAGTAGTTGAATCATGAACTAATAGTTTTATTGTTTTATTCGCAGGTTTGATTTTTAAAACACTGACTTAAACCAAACTAAGGAAAAGAAAAGGAGCAATCATTTTGTATTTGCTGCAATGATCAATATATGAGAGAAAAGTTGAGTGATGAGAAGTGATGAGAAGCTGGCCACTTCTTGTTCATCCTAAAATACATGGTGACGCTGTGTCCCACAACCAATCAATTGCCATTAATCGATTTCTCCTTTCTCTCTCTCAATAACGAAAATATTTTGACGAGTAAATCTCAATGTGTGATGTCCACAAAAAGATAGTTAGTGATATATTTGAGATCAAGTTTAAAGATTAATGTACAAAGTGCGCGTCTTTTTTACTCACTTTTACAGTAAAAAGTTCATAATTTTATGTGTGGGAATTGATTTAGTGAAATATTTGAAACCAAAGATCTCGAATCCAGTGAAACCTAACACACTCATAATATTTGTTATGATGCGACACTTTCTACACTAATCAAATACTCATTTTATTAAAATCTTGGTATAATCATTATGTTTCAAAATTATTACTATTTTTGTTTATTTATCATTTAATAGTTGCAGGCCTTCCTTTCATCGAAAAAGAACAATGTGAGAATGTGGTCCTGGTCATATGGCAGCACATTACTAAAAAAAGAAAAATATTGCCATGCATAGAAAAAAACATATACACTACACTTACCCCTCTTTAATTGAATGAAAAAATAAAAAAATATGAGGATGGAATGAACGGAGAAAGTAACCATCACCATTATTTCTAACCATCTCAAGCATTTCTCATCCTGAAATATTGATCACCACACCCATTAGTAAACAATACTCTGATTCATCAAAGAGCAGCAATCTGAAACAAGTGATGCATGATAAGGATGGAGGCTCAAGAAAAGAGTTTGCAAGTACTGACGTAACTCACATTATCTTAACATGAAAACATCAGAACTTTTGTATGAATGCAGCTGAGAAGTTCCAGCAGAGTCTCCTACAGATGAGTCGCCGTTTTGAATAGCCTGCCATAACAAAAATAAGCTTCGTTCTGTACCATTATGTTTGTAACGGAGCTGCATTGTCTCCAGCTCCTGATCTAGTGAAGCAAGCAGCTTAAGCTGATGGGAAAACTATATTGCTGCTAGTATATCGTGTCTCACATCTCAATCTCGAACCAACAGTATACTTTAAGAGGAATGAGAACGAATTATTGTATAATGGTGGTGGAGAATGAAGTGATTCTGGAAATTCTAGTCACCCATTTATCTCTTACTCCTATTCCCTCTTCCCAAACCCCCACACCCAGGCATCCTCTTAGACACTATAAACACAAATTAAACTACTTCAGACTACATAGACTTGTAAATGTCAAAGATCACCATGCTGAGTCCACGGACTAAGGTTTATGTTCTGCATCTCATTCATAAGAAAAATGTCTTCATGCTTAGAAGAGAATCACATCATCTCTGCAATGACAAAATACATCATAGTTGGCAAATACTCAATTTCAGTCATCCAGTTTGGCCCTCATAAATATTTGTACACTAGTTATTAACAGATCCAGTCCCGGTTTAACATTAAGTTCTGACTCTTTGCTTGTTTTTCGAATGAGTTGCACAATGCACGGAAGCTAAAACAACGTAAGAATCCAAACTTATAAATCAAACAGTCAATAATAATGCAGAGCAGGAGCCAACATCATAACATCTTCCATTTCATGCAAATGTCAAGGGATGATCTCCATTACAACTTGTAAGATTTTGAATGCTAACGATCATTTTACCCTTATAATCAAATACAAACACAAAATTTATGAGCAATCAAACACCAAATCATAGCAACACTTCATATTTGGATACATATATATTGCACAAAAGAATAAGCAGCACAACACAAGATAAACTGCTAAGTGTCAGTTTGTGAATTTAAGGAGCTTAGCAACTCAATATTTGGACTGCTCTGCTCTCCAAATGTCTTCCCTATCTTAATTTTTGTTTGTAGCTCTAACAAATCCATCTCACTATATAATTTATGAATAAAATGTGAAAAACATAGAAGAATGAATAATGGTTTGAAGAGGAAGGAGCATACCCCATATCGAGAGGAGTCATCCCTGGCGCGATCTCCAAAAAGAGGCAGGAAATTAGCAGGATCATACGCATCGTCAATCACATCGTAGGGATGTCGAACAACATGAGTAGCCGAGTTGAGGCAATTAAATCTCAAATCGGAATCCGCATCTCTGGCGGCTGAGCCGTCCACGCTAGAAACGCCCTGCCTGTAAATCTGAATCCATAAGAAGGATGATAACAACCTCACTGAAACTCCGGCGATCTGCACAACCAGAGTCAGCTTCACCGCGTAGGCAGCTAAGGTTCCGTACACACCAGAAGGAAAATGGCTGCATCGTCAATTTGCTTACAATTATTTTATCAGAAGCAGTAACTATATATATAGAGATTAGAGAGAGAGAGAGAAGAGAATTACCAGATTTGGTGAGAGAAAAGGAAGAACCAGGAGAGGTCGAGGAAGAAGGAGCAGAAGAGGAGGAAGGCGTAGGTGCGAGCGAGGCTCTGATTGCTGCTCTCGACGGCGACGAGGCCGAAGAGAGAAACCCCTAAATGGAGGATGAGGACGCCATTGTAGAGAGGGGAGAGCGATCCGAGGAGAGAGCAGCCAATCTGAGCGTAGATGAGGAAGAGGGCTAAGCGATGGAGCTTGTCGTAGTTGGAAATCCAGCGGCGAGATCCTAATCCACAACAACAACGCATCGGCATCGTCTCATCAATTAGTGATCGATCAATGGAGAAAGGAATAAGCAGGCGCCGACGCCATTGCTGAGGTGCTTAGATTGCATTCGCCACTGCCTATTTGGATACTCTCTTCCACTTTTGCCCACGTCACCCATTTTACTCACGGATCCAAATTTAATTCGATTATATCAAATACATTAATTTTGATAATCATAGATACGATACAAGACTGGTCGACCCATCGAATGTCCTACTACTAAATTTATAGAATTAAAATGTTTATTTTGAACAAGATAAAATTTTAACTTAATTAAGTGCAACAATTATATATTCTTCCACTTTGTGCTATAATTGATTCAACACTATTTTCATAAAATAAACACATGATAAAATAAAACACTCACTTTAAGTTGATCATTCCTTTTTACTCACTATATTTATGCAGTTTTGTACTACTCCCTCCGTTCTCTATTAATTGTCTACTTTTGTCATTTTCGTTCATCCTCCGTTAATTGTTCACTCTCACTTTTTATCATACATGGTAAGTAGTTCACGCATTCCACTAACTCATTTCACTCACATTTTATTATAAAACTAATATATAAAAGTGGGACCTAAATTCCACTAACTTTTAACTCACTTTCCTTCACATTTCTTAAAATCTGTGCCGAGATCAAAATGGACAATTATTAGGGTATGAAAGAAGTATAAGTTAATATGAAAGAATAAAATAAAGATTATGATATTTTTATTTTAAAAAATATATTAATTAGAGTGAAACACCAAAAAATATATCATTACGATTTAAGAACGAGACAGATGGAGTAAATAAATACCCAAAATAAAATCTAAAAAAATCATCCAATTTATATTTAGTATATATACACTTTTAAATTTTATAAGTATAATATAATACTAATATGAGGAATGACATGCTACATACTTTATGTGAGCATCACTCTCGTTTAGCGCACGTTTATTATTATTCGTTTCGATTTATATATTTAGTTTGATTTCAATATATTAAAAAATGTTATTGCAATTTTTAATTTTACAAAATTTATAAAATCAAAGCTTGATTTGTTATTTTATTAATTTAATTGAAATTAAAAATTGCAATAACATTTTTTTAATATATTAGAATCTAACTAAATATATAAATCGAAACAAATAATACTAAACGTGCGTCAAACGAGAATGGTGATCATAGCATATAATTCCTTGTACGAGGAATTCAAAATTTAAGTTTACTATAAAGGCTCCGTTAGGTGGGAATCGGAGCATTTTAAATCATGTTAAAATTCAACAAAAAGTATTTATGTTTCATTTTTTTTAGTTTACAAATCTTGAATAATATGTCAAGATCAATCAAATGATATGTTGAATATTTCAATCAAACATCAATCTTATCTAGCGCCATGCATTTTAAAGTTTATATACTAGTAGTATACTAGTATTTAATCATATTTGAGTTAAGTAAATATTTCGAAATTGTTTCGATTAAATATTCTACAATCTAAAAACTTTACTGGTAATTTTTCTCATTATGCATAGGAGAGATGACGCAGATTATCAGCATTAAAAAAGAGTACAAGTGAACAGTGCAAGGCACATATAGTATAAGTGCCCGATTATCAAGTTGTTTGGCCATTTCTTCAACCTGAAGATACCGTAACCTGAAAAAGCTCATCATAAAAGCCTACTTAATTGCAGACACTACAATAAATAGCAAGGTACATAAAATGAATAATTTTTTCAAGTATATGATATCACTGTCTAGATAAAATGATTGGCTTTAGAGATGCCTGGAAGCAATAAGAAAAGAAATATTTAGTCCAGATAAAAGTAATAGTATGTGATGCCTAAAGCAAATAAGAATTAACCATAGTCCGTCAAAATCAAATAGATTTTGGACGAATCCATCGGACGAATACAGTTTTGGGGGATTTTGCCATTTTAGGCCATCCACCACGCTGTCACTAAACCGTCCCTTAAATTACTATTCGCGGGCCTCACTGTACTTTTTTACTGCATCCCTTAATTAAAGGACGTAACCTGTAACCCTCCGTCCCTTATCCGTCCCTTAAATTACTATTCATTCAATTTCATTTTTTAATTTTTTTTCCAACATATTCAATTAATAAAAAACACACTTTATTAAAAATAAAATAACATTACAACATAAAATTCAAAAAAAATTAAAAAAAACATAATTAAAAATCCTAAAAAAATTAAAAATACATAATTTAATTTCATCCCCCAAAGTTTGCCCAAATGTGCTCCATTAGATAATCTTGGAGTTGGGCGTGAGCAGTAGAGTCACGTGTCCTTGCCCGAATAGACAACCGTTCTTGAATAGACGGATGCACTCCACTTCGAGGCGGACTACTTGCTGTTGAGCTTCCGGTGGCTTCAGGGTCGAACCAATTTCCCGCCCCGGGTCCTTCGTCTTGGACAATCATGTTGTGCAAGATTATGCACGTATACATGAGGTCGACCATGTTCTCCATGAACCGCGTACGAGCCGTGGCTTTGATAATGTTGAAGCGCGCTTGGAGAACCCCGAACGCCCGCTCCACATCCTTCCGAGCAGCCTCCTGCTTCTGCGCAAAAAGCGTCTGCTTTGCGTTCACAGGCCTAGTGCACGTCTTCACGAAGGTTGGCCACTTCGAGTAGATGTCGTCGGATTGTTAGCGGTGAAGTTGATGGCCGACGCTTTACCATCCAAAACTTCGGCGAAGAGGTCGGATTGGTGGAGTACGTTTATGTCGTTGTTCGAGCCGGGGACCCCGAAGTACGCATGCCAGATCCATAGCCGGTAGTCGGTGACGGCCTCGAGTATAACGGTAGGGTGGGTGCCTTTGTGGCCGCTCGTGTACGACCCCCTCCACGCCACCGGGCAATTCTTCCATTGCCAGTGCATGCAATCGACGCTGCCAAGCATCCCGGGGAATTCATGCACTTCTTCGTGAAGGCGGAGCAGGAACTGGCAATCTGTCGTGCTTGGCTTCCGGAGAAATTCATCCGTGAAGGCTGCTCGGGCGCCTTTGCAGAATTGGAGCAAGCACATTCTCCCAGTGTTGTCTTCAATGTGGAGGTATTCGTCGAACACATCCGTCGTTTGTCCAGTCGCAAGCTGACGGATTGCTGCAGTACATTTCTGCAGCGTCGTGTGGCTGGGACGACCGACGGCGTCGAAACTTTCTTGGAAGAACTCTTCCTAGGCCGCCAATGTATTTGCGATGTGGAGAAATAGCGGTCGCCGCATGCGGAAACGACGACGGAAGTAGGTATCTCCCCACACCGAGTCATCGCAGAAGTAGTCGCGGACTAACTGTTGGGGTTTTGGAGCCCCTTGCACAGCGGAAGACTTGTACAAACAAATAAATCAGACGTAGGATCTATTTGACAGATTACGGGATTAATCAATTCACATGTTAACACAGAATTGCATGCTAGAACACAAGTAATTCATGCTCATAGAATATAAATCCTAAACATGAATTCTACGGTTTAGAGTTACCGATTTGATTCTCCAAAGAATCGTCGATTGCTCGCGCCTTCTCCACGATGATCTTCAATACTAGACCACGGATCTTCTGACTGGTGTCCCGAACTGTATTCCGACATCAGGGTGGGCTGATCTTATCGAAACACTAGGACTCGAATAAAGAAGATAGAACTTTCTCACGGAGGAGGAGCTGAAAATCTCACGGAGGAGAAATTCTATGAAAAAATCGTCCCCCTCTTAATAATTAGAGTGGGCGAAAATTTTCATGAAAAAATTTTTGAATTATGATTCTGTCTCTTTTATTCTCCTATTTATATTAAGTTCATATTGGGCCCAGTCAGGGATCTATGGAAGGTTTTGGATATGGGCTCCCCCAATTAGCTTTTTACTAATTAAATTGAACCCACAATTTAATACAAGCTTATATTGGAATATTACGAGCAGCCACTACAGACGTAATATTGACCTCCCCATCCAAATCCGAAATTACAAGTAATCCGGGTTTCCATTTTATTTATTATTATTATTTATTTCTCGCGCTTAAGATAGTAATGTCCATTAATTAATTAAAGTCTGCTATGGACTTAATTAATTAACATCTTATTAATTCCAAGAGTGGAATTAGCAAGAAACACTTATTTATTATTCATGGAATAATTAAATTCCAACTGGCCAGTTTCCGAATAATAAAACCTTGTTCAAGCTCCTCTTGAGGACATTATCAAACGAGACTCACCTCGCGCACGATTCAACATAATAGCAATCCTAGCACCGCTAGATAATGATCACCACTACCCAATATACCTGGATCGTTGGGTGACGAAAAACCCGCACCTTTGGTAAGTCAAAGTAGTAGATACTCAATATCGTATGCTCAATGCTAACGTACATTGATTAAGAAATAGATATTTATCAAGACCTCGTCTTTCAGTAGATAGCATAAAGACACGTCTTACTGTTAGATCCATTCAGTGCTATACCACACCAACGTCATCTTATTTCAATAAGGTTTAGAAATAATCGGACTGACATTGCAACCTTTCACGATAGGTAGCCAAAGCCTATCTAGGTTGTGAAATTCTTCTTTTTCTTTTGCAAAGCATTGCATAGAACCAACTGTAGTTACCTTAAAGTGGACGACGTCCACAACCAGTCTACTAAGCAAAAGACTTAGGCTTTGTTTACTTCTTATGCATTTGAATGTTTATAAAACATCTTATAAACGCACAAGCAAACACAATGTAATAATATACTGATTTTATTCGTGCGAAATGCTCGAATAATACTGAATCGGGTCAAAAGTGGATTGTAGAGTTTTTCCGTATACAAGCAAGATTCCTATTCGTGCGAATTTGCTCGAAACATGCTTTTTAGTATACTAAACCTAACACTAACCTTATGGCGGTTTCCTCTCGGTTACGGTGGATGTAAGTCCGGGAGCGTCTTTGGGGCGGCGCGGCTTCCTCCGCTTCCCGGCGTCGATCTTCTTCAAGTGATTCTTCCATTATTTGACGCATTTGCTCATATGGATCCATGAGATCGATTAAATTTGGGGGAAGAATAAAAGAGAGATGATTTGAGATGAAAATTGGAGAGGAAATGGAGATGATTTGGGAAGAATAGATGTGTAGTTGTGTGTGAAATGAAGATGAATTAGGAGTATTTATAGAGTAAAAAAAATTAAAAAAATGGAAAACGGCTAGAAAACGGTAATATGATTTATTGCGTCAGTGTGACGAATCCCACTCGAGGGCCGGCGAGTGGGCGTCACGCATGGCCTGGGAGCGCGCCACGTCGCGGGAGTGCGTGGCGAGCCGTTCTGTGCCGCGTCTCTGCGTGACGGGCTATCCGGCGAGACGGTAACAGGACGAGACGCTGCAACGCGTCCTGCCACCGTTCCGTCACTGAGTAACGAGATTCGGGCCACCCGCGTAACGCGTTGCGGGTGGCCTAAGCAGGAGGAACATAAAAATATTATAGAGGCACACGCCCACATAAACGAGAGAGAGAAGTACCTCTATTAACCAAGCTAACATCAGCATGACAAATTATTGAATATAGGTTTTTGAGGGAATAATTTCATTATTGGTTGATTAATTTACAAAGGTTTTACACGCCTCATATAGGCCATTAATTCTCCTCAATATGGTAAGCTATTAATTCCTACTCCTAATTTCATACAAGGTATAGAAAAGATACTAATCAATCACTAATCTTGTGTGCCTTGATTGTGTAGGATCTGCCGAGAATGTGGTGAGATTCTTTCCTTCCAACACTCCCCCTCAAGTTAAGTGATGGGATTACCGATGCTTAACTTGTCCAATACTCCATGAAAAGATTGAGAGTTCACAGCCTTGGTCAAGATATCGGCCAGTTGATCTTCCGACCTGACATATGGTAATTCCACGATCTTTGCATCAATTGTGTCTTTTATAAAGTGTCTATCCACCTCCACATGCTTGGTTCGATCATGTTGAACCGGATTCTCGGAGATACTAATAGCAGCCTTATTATCACACAATAATCGACATGCTTGTTCCGATTTGAGTCCCAACTCAGTCATAAGTCTCCTAAGCCATAGCACTTCGGTTAATCCACTCTTGATTCCTCGGAACTCTGCTTCAGCACTTGACAGAGCTACTACTTTCTGCTTCTTGCTTCTCCATGTCACGAGATTACCTCCTACAAAGGTGAAGTACCCGGCTGTTGACTTTCGATCATTTGGGTTTCCTGCCCAATCTGCATCCGTATATCCATGTATCTCTAAGTGATTGTGCTTCTTGAATAATACTCCATGTCCTGGCGTGCCCTTCAAGTACCGTACTATTCTTAGGACGGCCTCCCAATGTTCTTCCTGGGGTGCATGCATGAACTGGCTTACTACTCCAACAGCATAGGCCAAATCCGGCCGAGTATGGGATAGATAAATGAGCTTTCCCACTAGTCTCTGATATTTCCCCCGATCAGCCCGTTTAGCTCCTTCACGGATTTGTAATCCATGATTCTGAACCATAGGAGTGTCTGCTGGCTTACAGTCGACCATTCCTGTTTCTGCAAGGATATCAAGTACATATTTTCGTTGATTGATGAATATACCTTGTTTCGACCTTTTCACCTCAATGCCTAAGAAGTATTTCAAGGCACCAAGGTCCTTCATCTCGAACTCTTTGAATAAATTCTTCTTCAGCTGACTTATCTCTTCTTCATCATCCCCGGTGATAATCATGTCATCGACATAAATAATAAGGCAAGTGAGCTTACCTTTTCTCTTCTTAAGGAACAATGTGTGGTCCGAGTTGCTTTGTTGGTATTCATATTTTTTCATCACTTCAGTGAACCTGCCAAACCAAGCTCTCGGGGATTGCTTCAAACCATACAAGGTCTTCTTGAGTTTGCAAACATCTCCATCCAAAAAATCTCCTTCGAAGCCTGGAGGAGGTTCCATGTAGACTGGCTTGGTCAGTTCACCGTGTAGGAAGGCATTCGTCACATCAAATTGGTGAAGAGGCCAGTCTCTATTGGCTGCGATTGAAAATAGTACTCTTACTGTGTTGATTTTGGCTACTGGTGAGAATGTTTCGGCATAGTCCACACCTTAAGTCTGAGTGACCCTTTTGCTACTAGCCTTGCCTTGTATCGATCGATAGACCCATCTGGCCTCCTTTTTATGGTGAACACCCATCTACACCCCACAGTTGCTGCTCCTTTGGGAAGTTTGCTAATTTCCCAAGTTTTATTCTTCATTAGTGCATCCATCTCTACTAGCATTGCATCTCTCCACTGTTTCTTCTGCCAAGCTTCCCCTGCCGTATGAGGGATTTCTTCCTCTTCATAGAGTGCAGCCTCAAAGGCTCTCGCCATTTTGGTTAGGTTTGCTTGGGCGAAGTTTGCAACCGCATACTGACTCCGCCTTCCTATCTTCTCCGGGGAGTATCTTTTCGGTGGAACTCCCCGAGTGCTCCGGGGCGGAAGGATGTACCTCCCAGTACTCTCATCCAGAACAGTCTCTGTATCAATTTGGTTAGGGATCGAAATTGTTTGAGGATCATCAGAAGTTACCTCGGATATCGGTTGAGGAGGATCATCAGGTGGTGGCTGAGAGGACTTGGTGTTTGAGACGTGCTCGGTGGCCGTGCTAACTTTCTCTATTGAGTCCTCGTTGGAGTGGTTTGACCGAGGCACAAACCAACTTAGGTAGTCAAAAGTATTTTCTGACTCACTCTCCCCCTGACTACTAAAGTTGGTGTGGTAGAAGAATTCGGTTTCTAAAAAATTACAGTTCATTGTGGTTACGACTTTTCGTGTGTTTGGATCATAGCATCTGTACCCTCGTTGATTAACCCCGTAACCCACAAAGACACATTTGGTGGCACAGGGTGACAATTTGGTTCGCTCGTGTTTTGGGATATGGATATACACTGTACATCCAAAGACTTTAGGTTGAAGGTTCAGATGTTCGGGAATTTTGGTGAGTTTGGTCAAAGTATCAAGGGGTGTCTTTTTGTTTAGAATCTTGGTCGGAAGTCGATTTATAAGAAAGATCGAGGTGGCAACTGCTTCTGGCCAAAAGGATTTAGGGACTTTGGACTCAATCATCAAGGCTCGGGTGGTTTCAAGGATGACTCGGTTTTTTCGCTCGGCTACCCCATTCTGCTCGGGGGTGTAGGGGCAAGAAGTTTGGTGGATGAGGCCCTTTTCGATAAAGAAGTCTAGTATTTTTTGGTTAACGAATTCTCTCCCATTGTCGGACCGAAGAGTTTTGATAGTGGTATGGAATTGGGTTTGAATGAGTTTAAAGAAAAGAATGAATTTGTCTGGCACTTCGGATTTGTGTTTTAAAAAATATATCCATGTCATCCTAGTGCAATCATCAACAAATATGACAAAGTATCTAAAACCATTCCCCCCCACAACAGGTGCAGGACCCCAAACATCAGCATGTACAAGAGAGAAAATGGAATTCATACGAGTGTTTGTAGGTTTAAATGATTGTCTGTGGCTTTTGGCCAAAACACAAGTCTCACAACTAAAATCTTTTGGAATCGAAATCTTAGGAAAAAGTAAACTAAAATAACCAGGAGAGGGGTGTCCCAGTCGTTGGTGCCAAAGCCAAACCTCCCTTTTCGTGGACCCGTGAGCCAGCAACGCACTTCCTTGTTGAGCTATCTCATCCACGTAGTAGAGTCCTTGGCTCTCAGTGCCACGCCCAAGTATCATCCTCGTCCGAATATCCTGCAAGATACAAAAGTCGGGATGCATCAGTAACGTGCAGTTTAATTCCTTCGTCACATGACTTATAGACAGTAATCTCTGGGACAAGGTAGGAACATAGAGGCAATTTGAAAGTCTCAATGTCGGGGATATTTCAATAGTGCCCGCCCCGGCTACAGTGATTAATTCCCCACTAGCAGTCTTTATATATGTCTTAGTAATATCACTAAAACTGATAAAATCATTCTTATTTGGGGTCATGGTATCGGTGGCCCCACAATAAAAAATCCATCCCTTTTTCTCCCCCTCAATCCCACGGTTCACGATATATGCAGCGAAAATTCGATTTAGAGGCTCAAATCGGTTTTTAAGGTAAATAGTGCATATTCCGAATTTTTCGGAAATGTCAGGGGGCTTTTCACAAAATTCTATAAGTTGTGGGTCACTATGCAGGTCATCATAAATTTGGGGGGTTTTGAGCCAAGTGTGGGGTTCCTTGTATATTTTTCGGAAAGTGGTGGGGGGACTTTGTAATAAACACAAATTACTAGGGTTAGGGTTGTGAATCCCCAACCCTTTACCTCCATTTGACGAGGCGCCGTTCCCTCTCTCGTTCTAGTTCCGCCTCTCGGCGAAATTACCGGCTCCGACGACGCCTCCGCCGCCGCCTCCGCTGGAGGCTTCTGGTCCCCCTTCCTTCTGCTTCCCTCGCCCATTTGGTGGTGCTTCCCATTTCTCAGAGTTCGACTTTCTCGTCTCATTCCTGACGGTTAAGCCGACGGCCATTTTGGCCCTTCCCGTCTGCTTCTCTTCCCACCAATCGGGATATCCCACCAATTGGAAGCAATTTTCTCGCATGTGCTTCTGCATTCCGCAGTGAGAGCACCACAATTTGGACTTGTCCACCGGTTTGCTTCCCGGGCGGTGTGTGGTGGCCGTTGGTCGTGAGTTCCCGGCCCGATGAGGTTGTCTCTGTCCTTGTGCTGCAAGGCCGTGGCCAATTCCTCCAGATGCTAGATCGGTTCCTCCATGGCTGTTGTCAGTGGTGTTGTTGAGGGACATTGGTGGTCCGATTCTCCGTCGGGCCGCCTCCTTCTTCACCCAGCTGTACGCGGCTTCGATTGGAGGTGGTGTCACCTCTTTGAGGATGTCGCGACGAACACCCTCGTATTCCTCATTCAGTCCAGCGAGAAATCGAAGCACTCGCTTGGTGTTTGAGTATGCTCGGAATTGGCTTACCCCTTTGTCGCAGCAGTCGATCGGTTGCTTTTGGCACCGATCGATATTGATCCACATCCCATGGATTTTTCGATAGTAAGTCTCGAGGTCCATATCTCCATGTTTAATCGTGTTCGCCTTGTCCTCCAGGTCGTACACGAGGTAGAGGTCCGCCTCACTTTCATAGGTGGTGGCTAGACTCTCCCAGAGTGCTTGGGCAGATTGGTGGTGGGCAAAATCCGCGATTATATTGTTCTCGATGTTGTCCACGATCCAGGAGAAGACGATGAGATCGGTCTCCTCCCAATCTTCGTACTCCTTGCTGTCCGGCGCTGGTGGGGCTGGTTTTCCAGTTATGTGGGAGTAGCCTCCCCTACTCCCGATTGCGACTTTCATCAGTCGCGACCACAACGGGTAATTTCCTCCGTTGAGTTTGAATGCAACAGTTACATTCTTGCTTGATCGTATCTTGCTGCTTGATGATTCTGTGGTTGGTTTATCGTCGGCCATTTTGGATTGGGATTTGGTTTTCTCACTTGCTTCTTTGTTTTTTGGTCGGGATTGGTATGAGGCTGTGATGAGATTTTTCTGAGCCCTAATTCATAACCTGCTCTGAAGCCATGTTGAATATAGGTTTTTGAGGGAATAATTTCATTATTGGTTGATTAATTTACAAAGGTTTTACACGCCTCATATATGCCATCAATTCTCCTCAATATGGTAAGCTATTAATTCCTACTCCTAATTTCATACAAGGTATAGAAAAGATACTAATCAATCAATAATCTTGTGTGCCTTGATTGTGTACGATCTGCCGAGAATGTGGTGAGATTATTTCCTTCCAACACAAATGACCAATTGGAACGATAGGAATTAGGAAGAATCTTAACTTTTCCTTAAAGTGAGATGCTAAAATGCTGACAACATTTTATACTGCCACAACAATATCCAGTCAACTATGTAGGAGGATAAAGTTACCATTTTTATGCAAGGAGCTCAGCTCATAGAGTATATGAAAAGAGCTAATAGAGTAAAAAAGGCATATACATGCATAAATAACAACACACCTTAAAAGGAAGAATTGAATTGAATTGATTTTTGAAAGGAAGAGAGAAGCAAAGGGAAGAAAGGATTGGGGGTCCAAGTGGGAGTTGAGAATAGGGACGGATCCCTTCTCCAAATCAGCAGGCATTGGAGAGAGAGTGAGAAAGAGAGAGAAGGCACCGGCACCGGCGCCGGAAGGTTACAATTAGACTGCTGGGAGAAATAAATTTGGAAATTGAGAAATAAAACAAGGGCAGAATCGGAAATTGAGAATTAGGGGGCTGGCCATGTGGTGAAACGCAGCTTCCCCAAAATGACCAGATTAGATAACACCGCACTTACCTAAATTAAGCTACGCCTTCCCCTCAAAACCCTATTAACCTCCCTAATTTCTGCCACAATTTGTAGATGGAGGGGAATTCTTCCGGCGGCGGAGGAGGAGGGGGGAATGATGTGGAACTTCTCTGCAAAACGCTGCAGGTGGAGCACAAGCTATTCTACTTCGACCTCAAGGAGAATCCCCGCGGCCGTTACCTCAAGATCTCCGAGAAGACTTCCGCCACAAGGTCCACCATCATAGTACCTTCCAACGGCATCGCCTGGTTCCTTGACCTCTTCAATTACTATGTCAATTCCGATGACCAGGATGTCTTTAGCAAAGAACTCCAGCTCGATACCAAGGCACATCCCCACACACCCTTCCCTTTCTTCAATTTTTTCCCTGCTTTAACTTTTCCTTCCCTTATCTCGGATTTCAGGTTTTCTATTTTGATGTTGGCGAGAACAGAAGGGGCCGCTTCCTCAAAGTTAGTCCTCTCTCTCAATCATTTATCAGCTATTATTTGCTTCTGCTATTCGTGTTTATTGAATCCAACACAGTTTCATTGATAAAGAATTAATTTTTTCTATGTTCGATGTTAAACATTAATATAACAATGTGGTCATAAGTTTTTGTTTTGTTTCCTCTGCTCACAGTTGGTAAAAAGATAAAACCTTACTATGCATTCTATGGTGCATTTCTGTTCACTTAAACATCCTAGTGATTTTATTAAAAAAAATCATATTCCCAATATCCAAGCATGCGTATCAATCAAACATGTTTGAATAATACAAGCATGCATATATCTTGAAAACTTTCTTGTTCAAAATACAATTCAGAAGCATGGGTTTGTAGTTTTAAATAGCAATGATCAATATCATTGCTCTTTTTGATATTAGGAGGTCTGTGTATTTGTGTAAAGTTTGTTGCTTTATTAAATTAACGAAAATCATCACTGTTTGCTGATGGAGTTATACTTTTAAGACGCATATTTCAACTTTACAGTTCCCATATTTAGCTCTATGGAGTTTCTAGGTTTTAATTCTGAATGCTTGTAACTACAGTAGCACATTTTTAATTTCACAAGATAATAGTATTGATACTTCTAATGAATGGGAATAAAAAAGTTAAGGCTATTTACCAGAAACATGTTATTGAATTCAGAAATATAAACCATGTGCATTCTTTTGGAAGATACTTCTATATAATTAGAAGGAAAAGATGCTTTTGCACGTGTTAATGGAAAAGATGCTGCTACGTTTGAAGTTGTCTTAAGTAAATAAGTCACGTCTTCAAAGTCTTCATTTTCACTGATTAGATTGTGCTTGCAGATATCCGAAGCTTCTGTCAGCCGAAACCGCAGTACTATTATTGTGCCTGCTGGAAATGCTCATGATGAAGGGTGGGCGGCCTTCAGAAATATTTTGGGCGAAATAAATGAAACTTCACAGTTAGTCGTCCTTCCAAATCAGGTATGTAGAGTCATTATTTCGTTGTGTAGTTGTAAATATTATTGATTGCCTCAATAAGCAAACCTTCATGTATGTACTTTTGGTTGTGTAAATATCAGCAGAACTCTGAAGCTCCGGAACGCCTTGTCGGGCTTTCAGATGATGTGGGGGCTGGTTTTATATCAAGTCATGGTTCTCGATCTGCCCCAGCAGCTGAAGTGAACGTTGATCGCTCTTCTGATCTGCCACCCGCATCTGATGACATAGGTAATATGGGAGTCTCCAAAGTGATAAGAGCTGATCAAAAGAAATTTTTCTTTGATCTGGGTAACAACAACAGAGGTCATTTCTTAAGAATATCAGAGGTAAGTTAAGGGAATTAGTTATTGATAAAGTTCGTATCATGCAATTTCCTTTAACGTTAATGAAAACATGGAATGCAGGTTACTGTTTCAGATCGTTCATCCATAATTCTCCCACTGTCTGGTCTGAAGCAGTTCCATGAAATGGTGGGTCACTTTGTGGAGATCACTAAAGATAAAATTGAGGGCATGACTGGTGCAAATGTGAGGACCGTGGACCCTCCTCAAAGGTGAACATGGGTGAGAGTGTGGCCAACCAGTCTGTATCTCAAAACCAATTGTGATCTGTCACCTGTGACATTATTTATTATGGTTGATTGATTGGGTGTGCACATCTGTGTTGCTGCTTGTGTAGTGCTCGGCTTTAGTCATGTCTCGATTTCATCTGAATAAGTCTGCCCTCGTCGTCTTCAGCTTGATTCTAGATAGAATGAATGATACATACATGAACAAATAAGCACATTTTCTGCCAAAAGATTGGCCTCCTTTGTTTAATTAGATGTCTTTTTGAATAGAGTGGAAGTGTGTTTTCTGCTAGAAAATTGAAGTGTGTTCTTCGCAAGGGATACCATGTCATGAATGTTGAAACTTGGTTTGTTTGAGTGAGCACTTCTTGCTTATATGTGTTTGTGTAACGACTAACTGCGAGACTGTGGACTGATTATTTGAGTGAGCATTTTTTGCTTATAGGAGAAATAGAGTAACAATACTACTCCTATTTCTTTTATACTTTGAGTGATAGGATAGATTGATAAAATAATTCGAGTTAATCAACTGTTTTTGATGAATTGATTCACATTGATCTTATCCTTCAAATAGTTAATTCTATGTTTTTACCAATTGATCATCATATCAGCCAAATGCAAACGACCTCCAATCACTTTCTGAATGTTCTTATCCTTAATGGTTATGCCAGAGATGAATGTCTCAGTACAATTGAAATCAAATTATTCTCATCTGTTTTCTTCATTTCAAGTCGCACAAATGAGACGATTACATTTATATGCATATCGATAAAAAAAATGATAACTTGATTCAGAATTGCTTTAACATATTTTATTCACTAAATCCTCGGACATTAGCTAGCCACAAAGATGTGTCTACTACATGAGCCATCTTTGTTCAACTAAGATTGACTATATTTCTTTTGTGTACGAATTAAATCAATGGGTTTTGTACAAAACAATCAAACTTTGGATGGTTAGTGTAAGGGCAATAATAGTAGTGCCGCCTAGTATTTACTCTACATTAGTCGAATCATAATTCTTTACAAAAAAGTAGAGTTGCACGATTTAAATTTTTATTAGGGTATGAGATCATATGAAAATAAAAAAGACACATTTGGCTTAGTTAAGAGAAACAGAAAGGAGCGGAAGAGAAGGAAAATGAAGGGATGAAGGAAGAGCTACCATTCATTTAGATAACAAACCTCCCTATATATTCAATCTCACTTTGATTCCCATAACACCATTCTTCTCTTGCCAGAAGAAGGCACTAGCTAGCCTTCTTCTTTCTTCTTTCTTCTTCTTCTTTAAATAAAATAAAATAAAATAATAATAATAAAAAATGGTTTCCTTTAGGAGGACAGTCCTACCCCTTGTTTTGGGTGTGCCTCTCCTATGCCTCTTGTCAATTGTCAATGCAGAGGATCCATATCTCTTCTTCGAGTGGCATGTCACCTACGGCACCATCTCTCCGTTGGGGGTCCCTCAGCAGGGCATTCTCATCAACGGCCAATTCCCCGGCCCTGAGATCAACTGCACCTCCAACAACAACATCGTTGTCAATGTCTTCAACGAAATCGATGAGCCTCTCCTCCTCACTTGGGCCGGCATCCAGCTCAGGAAGAACTCATGGCAGGACGGTACTCCCGCCACCATGTGCCCCATTCTCCCTGGCCACAACTACACCTATCAGTTCCAAGTCAAGGACCAGATAGGCAGTTATATTTACTTCCCCACTACCGCCCTCCACCGTGCCTCTGGGGGTATCGGCATGCTTAAAGTCCACAGCCGTCCTCTCATCCCTGTCCCCTTTGATAATCCCGCTGAAGATCATGGTATCCTCCTCGGAGATTGGTACAACAAGGGCCACAAGACCCTCAAGAGCATTCTTGATTCCGGCCGATCTATTGGCAAACCCGATGGCATTCAGATCAATGGAAAGTCTAACAAGGTTGGCGATGCTGCTGCTGAGCCACTCATCACCATAGAGGCCGGAAAGACTTACAGGTTGAGGGTGTGCAACGTGGGAATGAGGCTGAGTGTCAACTTCAGAATCCAGGGTCATGCCATGAAATTGGTGGAGATGGAGGGATCCCACACCGTGCAGAATGAGTACGACTCCATGGATATCCACGTCGGCCAATGCATGTCTCTCTTGGTCACCGCAGATCAAACCCCTAAGGACTACTACTTTGTTGCTTCCAGCCGCTTCTTCAAGCAAGTCCTCACATCTGTGGCCACTATCCGCTACGCCAATGGCAACGGACCCGCATCCCCCCAAATTCCACTACCCCCTCCTGAGAATTCCGTCGGCATTGCATGGTCCATCAACCAATTCCGCTCCTTCAGGTGGAACTTGACCGCCAGTGCTGCCCGCCCCAACCCACAAGGCTCCTATCACTACGGGAAGATCAACATCACCCGCACCATCAAGCTATCAAACTCTCGGCAAGTGGTGGATGGCAAGCTCCGTTTCGCTGTCAATGGTGTCTCGCATGTGGATGGTGAAACCCCATTAAAACTGGCGGAGTACTACGGGAAGGCTAACCAAGTGTTCAAATACGATCTTGTGAAGGATGAGGCAGAAAAAGGGGAGAAAGTTGTGGTGGCACCCAGCGTGAAGAATGCAACCTTCAGGAACTTCGTGGAGATCATCTTCGAGAACCATGAGAAGACTATCCAAACATGGCACTTGGATGGATACTCCTTCTTTGCGGTTGCAATTGAACCTGGGACGTGGACCCCCAAGAAGAGGCAGAACTACAATCTGTTGGATGCAGTGAGCAGGCATACGATTCAGGTGTACCCTAACTCATGGGCTGCAATCATGACCACTCTTGACAATGCTGGTATGTGGAACCTGAGGTCTGATATGAAGGAGAGGGCATATTTGGGACAACAGTTCTACTTTAGCGTTGTCTCGCCGGCACTCTCCTTGAGGGATGAGTACAACCTCCCTGCCAAACAGGAACTCTGCGGCATTGTCAAGGATCTGCCAAGGCTCGCTCTATACACTTAAAGAAGAAGAAGAAGAAAGAAGATGCACATATATATGCATATATATGTATATCCCTTTTCATTCTCAGAATGAATACACACATTTAACCATTATATTGCCATATCTTATTATTACTTTCTCATGTACTATTAATTAACATGCACATGCTCAGCATTCCCTCACATATATAAACAAAAATGCTTGCATATGCCAAACAGGGAATAAGGTAATGATGTTTGTCACACATAAGTTTCACATTGTAATTCATACTTGCACTTACTACTTGAGAAACTTATTCTGGTATAAAGCATATCACAGTACTATGTTATGGTCAAGGAATGAGAGATCTCTTAATCTTGCTGCAAAGAAAAGGCCTTATAAAGTTCATCTACTCATCGTTCTAAATCTTTATTAGATGTTTGTGAACTTTTGTCACTAGCCGACACGTAAGAGAAATTCTTCTAGTAGTCCGGTGAATCACCTTGTCACCTCCACCTTCTCCACCATTTTTCAAGCCTGTCAGTGTTCCAGCGTCATGACTCGAACCATTGGTAGCGTTTACAGCCTGCACCAAAAGGAGAACTATAAATATTCTCTAAACAAACCAAATGCATGTCTCGATATTTCCTCACAAAACGTTTGTTTGTCTCATCTTGCCTTATCATAGCAGTGATCTTCCGAATCTTTTATGCCATGCAAATAACCTGGAAGAAAACATAAGATTTATTCCATATGTTTAAACAAAAAGGGATAGCATACAGCCATAACAAACGGACGAAAAATAAATAGCAACCTGAGTACGCCATATCTTTAAATATCAGCAAGCTACGAGGCATTAGTACCACAGAAAAAGGAAGGTATTTGCTGGTTATTTTGGCCTCTGTAGGTGAAGGTTCATGATGTAAGATGTCTTGAGTATCGTTTTCTGATGTTTGGTCAGTGCTTTCTAAATTAGGATGCGGAATAAAGTCCATAACAACAGGAGACCCAAGTGACAGGATTGCCACCACAGGCATATATGCAGGTCCATCTTGATGTGGCTGTTAATAAGAAAGAAATCGTAAAAGGGTGCAATCTAGGAAAGACCATACAACTTCTTGGCAGTTAATGCTACTTTCCATATGACAGGATTAGCAAAACCACATAAAGAATGATATGGAAGTAAATATATAATACACTCACCATAATTCCTTGGTCAGGCAAATATTCATTGATAAGGACATGGTTGATTGCTGAGGGAAACAACTTTGATTCCTCGTATATTCTATTTGTAACAGCTTTAAGCCAAGATGGCACTGCAAAACACAAAGAAGTTGTGCATTCAATTTCTGTTGCTGTACCCAAACTTCACATATAAGTCAGTACTCCTCTTAATTCCTCCATAAATCTGGAACAAAATATCAGTCTATCCAATGTCCATTCACAACACAAGAGCAGTGGATGATCACTGTCATTTCTGATTGAATGTATATGAGAAGCAAAGAGTAATAGAAAATGAGAGCTAGTGAGGGAAGAAACTAGACTTACATTGTTGGGCAAGAAGGCCCTTTTCGTGGACAACTCCTCCTGAAATTAGAATATCCGAATCCGTATGAGATAAATAAGACAAGTAGAGTATAAATTAGGTATGTGTAGGCACCCCAATTTTGGAGTCTCCGATTCTTCAAAATCTTCCATTTGGAAAGCGGGGCTTGGTCAATCTGCAAACGAATTCAGTATAATAAGCAAAGTTTCAGGGTTAGTGAAGTGGAGTAGTAGACATACATTTATGAGGAGAAGGTCCTCTTCAGCTGGGGAGATGTATTCAGGTATGTACATCACAGTCGGCACCGAGCCCACAACGTATTTCTCCATCACCTCCGTCTCGCCTCTTTGCACTCCCAAGTCGAATTGAGTAAATATTTGAAACCCGCGTGGGCATGTGTGTCTTTTCATTTGATTTTTTGTTTGTAGGCGTTGGTGGCTATAAATGAAAAAGAAACCGAAAATGCGCTAGTCTTGGAGATTGAGTGGAGTAAAAATCAAGTCTTAGAGATTGAGTCAATCATTAGAATGTCGAACGCCATAGTGAATGGGATTGCCGGAGCTGGAGGAGGGATTGTTGCCCAGATCATTACTTACCCTCTGCAGACGGTAAGCTTGTGTTTCTCTCTCTCCGTCTCTGTGGTTTAACAAGAAGCAAGCTGAGTGCTGAGTAGTTGAGAATACACAGGTGAATACACGTCAGCAGACAGAGAGGATTGCTAAAGAGTCGATTCCTCCAAGTGCATCATCACCTGCTCTCATTCAGATTTTTCACCTCATTAGAAGTGAAGGCATCGGAGGGCTCTACAGTGGCCTCAAACCATCTCTGCTCGGCACTGCAGCTTCTCAGGTGAGTGAGGTGTCAATTGAATTGCTATTACATCTTGTTGGCTTGCTAATTCCTTGTCCCTACTTGAAGTTTCCAGGGAATCTATTACTCTTTCTACCAGGCTTTCAAAAACAAGGCTGTCGCCCTTGCCCTTGCAAATAAAACAAAAGGCCGAGGAGATGGCACTCCAGGAATGCTCTCTTGGCTTCTTGTGGCTGCACTTGCTGGGTAGGCTAGGATTATTAGTATACTATGGGAATGTTCAGTTTGCAAGATTGTATCCCGGATTAAATATGTAGTGTATTTGGTTCATGAGATTCAATCCCACAATTCAATCCAAGATAGATAATCATGGATAATTAGTCATAGCTAACCCCCTATGACTAAAATAATCTCACAACTCAATCTTATATTGTATCTTGGTATTATTTTATCTAGGAAACCGAACACCACCTATGTTTCTTCTCTTCCTCACTTTGTGTGTGTTTATAACTCTTCACTCTTGCAGCTCTCTCAACGTACTCTTCACCAACCCTATATGGGTTCTTGTAACTCGTATGCAGGTACCCCCCCTTCCCTTTTATGCTCAGCACAAAAACTTCACTTTTCTGCTTTCTTTGCTGAGTTTATGCCTATAAGAGCTTATGTATTTGCTGCCATGACCACGCCATAAACACTTTCGGAGGATATATGTTTGTTGGCTCAAGTTATTTTTCATTTCCAGACCTACACTCAAGCAGAAAGGAAAATTGTGGAGGCCAAAAAGGAAGCTCTGTTGAAGGAAGCATCACAAAATGCTCTATCACAATCTTCTTTGACCATGCAATTGGCTCAACTTGATTCAATAAAGCCTCGCCCTTATGGAACAATTCAAGCGGTGAATACCACTTGCCTTAATCTTCTTTCCTCATCTTCATTTACTGCGTACTCGCTTTTGTATCATTCTGTCCTTTTAATATCTAAATTTAGGCTCGAAAATGGAAACCTTTTTTTCATGCTCAAAATTTGAATAAATATATTCAATTGAATGGTGCTGTATACATTGTTTTTAATGCACTCTTAGCTAGATTTTAAAGCATGTGAACTGTATGCTTCGAGTGTAAATATGCTGAGACGCTCTAAGTCAGTAATTTCTAGTATGAATGAATCTTAACTTAACACTCCTGCAATAGCTTGCATTTTCTCATACAGTAAAATGTTTTTATGATTTGAACTAGTTTGATATCACTTTTAATCGGACAGCTATTTGAATATCTTTAGTAGGCATGTGAGGTTTATAATGAATCAGGAGTTGCTGGATTCTGGAAAGGCATTGTTCCAACACTAATAATGGTTAGTTTTGCTGCTTTTATTTTCTAATGAAATCAGCTTTTGAAAATGTTACTTGAATTCCTATAAATAGTGTTTGATTTTGGCTCCCCAGGTCTGCAACCCATCAATTCAGTTCATGATTTATGAGAGTTTGTTAAAACGCCTGAGGAGTAGACGATCTGCTAAGAAACAGGGATCAACAAATATAAAAGCCCTGGAGGTAAATCTGCTGACATGCCTTGTATTTTCCATCAACTTGGTAAGGAAATTTGTATTCACTGTTTAACGTGTGTCTTAATGCTAAACTGTTTGGTTTGTTACTTCATGTTAAACAGATCTTTTTAGTGGGGGCCATCGCAAAGCTAGGGGCAACTGTTTGTACATATCCGCTTTTAGTTGTCAAGGTAAGATATCTATTCATACTTCATACTTGAAATGGTATTTGTGGTTGTGGAAGTGAAGAATATGAAAGAGTCCATGAGTTTTAATGCCACACACAAACATGATGTACTTGCAATAAATGTGTATAACAGTGTTGTCAAACAACAATATAGAGACCTGATTTTCAGTAGGACTGGAAATTGTCTCTGTTTTTCTTGTGCATAAATATCTATTACCACTTAATATAGGTTGACTGTAACTGTTCTGTAATATCATAAAATTTCTTGCAATAACTTCAACCTATTGTTTTGTTTTATGATACAGTCGATGATGTAAAATTCTTGTTTAAATAGTGTATCATGTTTTTCATTCTGGCTAATAATGTGGTAAATATGCAGTCAAGACTTCAAGCAAAGCAGGAGATTGGTGGAAATCTTTCATTAAGATACTCAGGTTCCACAATATCTTTAGCAGTGCCTGCTTCTGGTTGAAACATAACAAGATCTTTATCTGGATATGTTTTGTGATGGAACAGGTACAATTGATGCCATCATAAAAATGATACGTTATGAAGCAGTGAGGAGCTTCTACAAAGGGATGAGCACGAAGATCGTACAAAGTGTATTTGCTGCATCTGTTCTTTTCATGGTGAAGGAGGAGCTAGTCAAGATTTATGATGCCATGAGAAGTGTCAAGTGATAGAGAGAATCCACAATTCCTTCTCTTACATCAAATTTAATATGAAGAAAATGCAATACAGTATGAAACTATATAGTATTGTTACCAACTTCATGTTGCATCTCATGCATATATTAATAGAACTTTTGAAGCAAAATCATTATTACTATTTTTGCCTTAATGAAAATGTTGAGTTGTCCAGTTAGTTCTCAAGTGAAAATTTCTGGCTTTCTATAAGAAATCAAAACTAATGGAGCAAGGAAGCTACACTACAAGTGAACATATGGTGATAACAGAAACAAGATAAACCATGACATCCCCCACAAACAATTACTAAAGAATAAATAAATTTCAACATTGTAATTAAAATCGTTTTACATTCTTCTCCATTGATATCTTACTACATAGTACAGAGCTATACAAGATAAACCTACTGAGCCTGAAAATTCACATCACTTCAAGTTTACAGAAGAACAGCTATATAGAAGTCAAAGATTAATTGTATATCCATGTGGATGGGAGGTTGGAGCCATCCAGAAAGAAAGAAAGAACCATAAGGTTTCTTCACTTCGCAATTAAGATAATGAATTTCAGATGCGATCACACTGACAAATCTGTGTATAAGATTAAGAACCACTCTTACAAAATAACAGACGGAAAGAGGCAAAGAGCAGTTACAATGTTGTAGAAGTAGCGCCTGGTGGATCCCGAAGAACTTGCTGCAGCAAGCGAGCAGCCAGACGCTGAGTAATTCCACCAACTACACGCCCACCAAGTTGCCTTGCTTCTGGTTCTTGCAGCACCTGCATATGCGGGTTTTAGCCTTTGTTCATTCCTGCAGTTTCATTTTAGTAGCACAAGACCCCATATAATAACTGATATCCTCCAACGGAGAATTGCAACTCAAGGATACCACAAACTGAACCATGTTATACCAAATTATCATATTACGCTTTCATTCAGTTATTGAACTACAGTTTAAGAACTAGAGAAAGAAACAAACATTCAAATTTAACACTTCTCCAACAGAATCGTGGAGCATGCAAAAGTAAATTATATAAGAAAATAGAAAGAGTAAATACATCTAAAGATTTACTTGCCAGACATCGTTCTTCCAAAACCAAATTTCAGAGGAAGTTACCAAAGAAACTTCATTTAGCATGTTACCAATTAGAATAAAGATAGGCATGTTAAAGGTCCGTCAAATGATCACCTTCCAGAAGTAGGATATTCTATTATAGAGAAGACATGTATGGAAAAGGGGCACAAATTGATGGAAATGTGTATAGTAGTCTGTTATAATAAGGGAACACCATAAGGACGGGACTACATATTTTTCTACATCCTCTCAAGTCACGCACATGCTAAAACATGAATCAGACAGGCAAAAAGAACCTGAAAACCCCAAAGGAACTGAAGATCAAAACCCTTAATGGACATTTACAATAAATTAAGTTAATACTACTAAATAACATACAGAATAAATGCCAGATGGAGTTCCCTATTTTTGGAGATTTCAACAAACATTGTATGTATTACCAGTGCTCAAAAATATAAATTTAGCAGAGCGTTTTGAACTCAAGCATGTATTACACAAATAGATGTACCACTTACCTGCAGTATAGGCTGTAAAATACTAGGATCAAAGTTATCTGACGATCGTAAGAGTTCCCATATTCTGAATACTTGAGCTCTAAGCTCCATCATACTTTCCTGTTCAGCACTGCTCATTACAAATGGACTAGTAGTTCCATTGATATTAAAAATAAGAGTCCTTATGAAATCAGGAACTAATTTGTATGATTCAATCACTGAGCCCACAGTAACAGCTTCAGTTACTTGGATTGCTTCTTTTATTACTAAATTCCTGAGTACTTCTCCATCTGGTCCCAATAGTAATTTAAGGACGGGTTGTAAAGCATCTTTGGCATTGAAATCTCTGTCTTTTCTTCCCTGAACAAGCAAGTTTTCAAGTCTATTCCACCTGTGGCAAAGAATTTACCCCAGCTTCTAAATGAACAACATGCTGAGGAGTATAACTCATCATGTAAAAGAATAAGAAAATGATAGTAGTAATTAGAATACTACATGCCTGAATCTCCCATCCTTGAAAAGCAGCTCAATAAGAGCATCTCTGAGATATGGATTGGGATCAGTAAGAAGCCTTTTAGCAAAATATGGATATGAAGCAGCCAGCACCTTAAAATTAGGGTCAGCGTACAGCGCTAAACCTTCTAGAACAGTGAGAGACCTTAAAATCAAAGCATAATATGCAGGCACTGCAAAAAAATAAAAGCCGGTGAGACACAATGTGGAAAAAACTGTAGCCTATGAAAATTTATCTGACAGAAGTGATACCATGAATATTATGATAGATAAAAACTCCTCACTATAGTAGCTACCCAGAACAATACTATGATCAAGTTGATAGACTCCTGATGTGATACTACTACTACTACAGTACTACATACTGAACTAAGTATATAGTAGTACTCCCTTCCTCCCAAGGAAGATGACCCCTTCCTTGGGTGGCATGGGATTTTATGCAATTTAATTTTGTGTGTTGAGTGGAAAGAATAAAGTAAGAGAGAGGGAAGATAAAGGTCTTTCCATTTTTAGTAATGGGTCATCTTGGTTGGGACAAACTAAAAAGGAAAGTGGGTCATCTTCAGTGGGACGGAGGGAGTACTATTTAGGAAAGAATAAGTCACTAGAATCCGCTATAGCTCTTGGACCCCCCCCCCCCCCGACATTTGTGCACCATGGTTCTCCCATGCTAACAATACATGGGTGCTAGAAGTTTTTGGATATGGGAACTGTATGCTATTTTACATCCAAAATGTTATTGGAATTATAGTGGATCATAAGAATAAATGTTGTGTTTCCAAGCAACATGTGCTGCAAGATTAACGTAAGAATGAAAAGTATGTTTTGTTCTTGTTTTTGCTTTAGAAGGAAGAGCTGGTACTGTAGCATTCATGTGAACGTATATTTCCAGCCAAGACACTCCTATTGTGAGAGTCAGAAGTATGTGTTAAACAAAACCAGGCTATTCTCCTTGAAAGAAAAGAGTCGCACATGATGCGCTTCGGAGCTATTCTAGGGGTCAATCCATATTGATAAACTCCAGAAAAATTATACGGTCTTCGGAGCTATTCTAGGGGCAAATCCATATTGATGAAACAGACTATATCTTCCAAAGCTTCAATGCCTTTCTCTACCATGCTAGCACAATCCTTCACACTTCTTTGAGGGATTTAATTAGTTTTAAAGCTAGCTATTTGAATCATATTGATAGAAACAAGACTCAAATGCAATAGGAAGAAATCAAATAATGATGTATGACAGAATGAAGAGTGATAAAGATACCAGGAGAGGAACTCGTGTCAGGCTATGGAGGGCATACCCAGCTAATAGCCGATAACAAATGCTATGCTTGTCTAAGATCTAAGCGTACTTCACTTTTTTTTTCAACCTTATTCTGATTTACTAGTTAGCTTTGTCTAAGAGCTAAGCGAGCTTCACTTTTTTTCAACCTTGTTATGATTCACTAGTTAGTTCTATTTAATCATCCAGCCAAATTTTCTTGTTTTATTCCCTCTCAATGTACACACAATGTGAAAGAGCATAATCATCTCTATGAGTTTCTTAGATGCTTTTGCACTTGTTTCAGTGATAAAGAATGAGATTTTTTCTTCTCCTCAAAATTGAAAGATCAATCATACTATCTGATTTTAAGCATTAACAATCATGTGGAAACTAAGAATCATAAAGCATATGGTTTCCACATCAGATAACCCTACATATGTTCACATGTCTTCTCTTTCGTATCATCCTCCTTCATGACATTTAATATTTATCATCTAATTCTTAGAAGCAAATTATGGGAAACAAAGACAACAAATGTGTTAGTATCTCGAGATAAATTTGGTATAAATGACATCAAGGAAAAAGATAGTCACCATTAAACGGGTATTGGTAGAGAACAGCGCCCAAGCCATCCACAATAGTTTTAAAGTTGAGCTCGCTCACAGTTGAATTGAGTGCATCGTCAAAGAAGTTCCTTAAAGCTGGCACAATAGGAGCCACATCTACATCTGGAGGCAGAAAATCCAGAGCATAGTAATCGCGAGCCATGGCTTCGTAGTCTCGATTGACCATGTGGACAACATGACCAATTATGGCAGATCTTGCTTGTTCAGGAGTCTCACTCATCATCCCAAAGTCGAGAAAAGCAAGCTTCCCATCCGGCGTTGCCAAGAGGTTCCCTGGATGAGGATCTGCATGAAAGTAGCCGTACTCGAGCAGCTGCCTAAGACTGCATTGTATACCAGTGTTCACTAGATCCAAAACTTTGAGCCCTTGTCTCTCGATGGCTTCATGCTCACTTAACTTCACTCCCTCAACCCACTCCATAGTCAGCACCTTTCCACTAGTGTAGTCCCAGAAAATATCCGGAACAAGGACATCTGCTTTGTCTGCATACAATTTTTTAAATCTCCTAGCGTTTTGCCCCTCCTGCAAAAAAGATTCAAAAAATTGGTACCCCTCCGTCCCATTCAATATGTCCATTTTCTATATTTGGTAATAAAAATCTCTCCTCTCTTATCACTAAGTTATTCAACTACTTTTTCTCTCTACTTCTGCCTAACAACTTCTCCTAAATCCTGTTCCACTCAAGAATGTGGACATCTTGAGTGGGATGGAGGGAGTACAATCAAACATTGTACGGAAAACAATCAAAACATGATCTTGCTAACACTAACACTAACCTGTACATAATTAAGTTCCTGATAAACTCTCCGAGCAAATTCATCGATGAGAGCAACAACATCACTCGTAACAAAATCGACATATTTGTTAATGAGGAAGCCGAGGCCTCTAATTAGGTAGAAATCGAGGCCAATAGCCTCTTCAATGCCAGGTCTTTGCACCTTCACAGCAACAACCTGGCTTGAGTAGCTCAACCGGGCTTTGTAAACCTGCCCCAAACTGGCTGCAGCAATTGGGGATGCAGAAATTGATGAATAGACGGAATCAAGCGAACATCCAAGCTCTCTCTCAATACAAGAAAAGGCTTCTGCATCTGGAAATGTTGGCAAAGCATCCTGCAATTGAGAGAGCTCCTCGATGTAAAGAGGTGGGCACAAGTCAGGCCTGGTGGATAGACCTTGGCCGATTTTGACAAATGTAGGGCCCAATTTTGTTAAAGTGTTTCTGAGATTGACGGCTCGCTGCCTCTGGTTCTGATCAAGGTGGCATCGGAGCTGGTCTAGCCACAAATTGAAGGCGAAGGAACCAAGACTGGCGAATATCTCGAGCGCCCTCTGCGCGACCCTGATTGGGCGCGAGCCGTATTTGGTGGAGAGGAGGTCGGCGCTGTAGACAGAGGCGTTGGCGGCGCGAGCCATTGCCGCGGCTTCAGCTTGTATATCATCGGCTCGGTGTCTAGAGGGGGCAGCGCCGGAGGAGTCTCTCAATCGGGCAAGGGTTACCTCTTCAATGGCTGCTCCTCTGGCCTCCACCAGAGCAGCTCGCGGCGGAAGTGGATGGGCTCTCCTCTGAGTCTGTACCCAGCTGGTGGGGCCCAAGACAGAGAGTGTAGCCGTAGTCATCGGAGCCAATTTTGGTCCACCAAAATTCTCATTTTTTCCTAGTCTAAATAAATCACCGTAATTTCCACGGTGACTGACGTGTGTGTTCTCTCCAATCTAGTAGAGCTAGCCCAAGCCCAAGCCCAAGCCCAAGCTCAAGCCCAAGCCCGAGCCCGAGCCCAATAACGCAAGTAGGACTTCATTCCATAATTCTAGAAATTGGTCCATCTAGAAAATATCTTCTAAGGGCATCCGCACAAATTGGTCCATCTAGAAAATATCTTCTCCTCGAACTTCCCAAAAACAACTTCTGCCACATCATAAGGACTTCCCACTGCTCTGCCACGTCATACGGAATTTCCACTGCACAGTGGCGGACTTCCCCTGCGGAATTCCCGACAGAATTCTCACATTAAAAAAAATCACAAATTCACAAATTAAACAATTTCCGGAAGTAAACAATTTACGAGATTAAAATTTCGAAGTGAATACGGAGAAAATGCAACCACTTTATTTAAAAAAACATACTTCATTAAAAAAACATTTAATGCACAATACGGGACGTCAGTGCGGAATTCCGTGACAGTCCACGCAATGGCGGACGTCAGAACGGAATTCCGCGCAGAATTCCGCTAAATTCCGCGGACCTGCGACGTCCTCAACCCAATTCCGTATCCGCGTAGGCCTAATGGCGGACGTTCGCGACGGAATTCCGGGACGTCCGTTGGAATTCCGCGCGGACGTCTGCCATTGCTGATGCTCTAATGCATTGTACAATTATTGTGACTCGTTAGACTACCTTTGGTCCCATGCCGTGCCATGCCATGTCATTTCCTTAATTGTAAAAATAAATAAATAAATAAAATGGCGGTCGCCCTCTCTCCCTAACCGTGGTCTCCAAGAGGTAGACCATCAACCGCAAGGTCTCCAACCCAATTTGTTACATCAATCCATTTGGCACAATCTCATTGATTATTAAATATTTTGTTTAAAATTTAAATATTTTATATATATTATAATAATAAATTGTAATATTTATACTAAAAATCATAATTTTTCCTCCTCGAATTCACATTGCTATACTTTTGGACACAAAAAAATAAGATTATTTTTCCACATAATCCTTCTTCGTCATATGTTTTGAGAATCAATTACATATTTCCAATTTCGTATTTCAATTTTTGTAATTTATGTTTTTGTTATTATTTTAGTTTATCATTTATTGTTCTTTTTTATAAAGTTTATTGTGCAATTTTTAAATATTTAAAATAATAATATTAATATAAAAATAAGCATAAAAATTAATATATGGTGTGGTTGGGTGGTCATTAATAAACTATCAAAATAGATATGGTTGGGTTGGATGAATATTAGTGAGGTGGATGATGATGTGGAGGAGATAGAAACTAATTGAATATTGAAAAAGTGAATAGGTTGGATTGAATGGTTGCTGATAAACATAGTCTTAGTGAGGGGTTTTGGCATATAGGCAGGCGGGACATATTGTGCGGAATGTTGCATATGGAAATTATAAGACTCGTGACCAGTTGTTTATCCCAACGCATCACGCAACCTATGTTGGTGTCGATTCAATGGTAGATCAAAATCCATTGATGCAATCATGCATTGAACTGGATGATGCTTTTGCAATGGAATGAAATCTCCAATCATAGTAATTTCAAGTAAACCATTTTCTTACAAGATACTCCTTCACCGTTTTCGTAGAAAAATTTTTTTTCTATCATAACATGTACATGGACATCTAATTTTTGAATCATCCATTCTGGAGAGAGGTTGCACAACGAAACTTATAAACGTATGTAATCCATCATTGAAATCAAGATTTTACTTTCCAGTAGGAAATTTTCTTTCATACATTCACTCTCTTCCCGAATTATATTCATTTCACTACCATGTCAAATAAAATAATACTCCATAAATTAAAATGAACATAAATATCACATTTCCAATTAATATAACCAAATAATTTAAAGAGAATAACTAACAAAAACAATGATGCTCTAGATAAGTTAGAAGATGGCGAGATAGGGTTGCCCTTACCAAAGGGAACACTTCTGATTGGAAGAAATCGCTAGAAAAATTGAAGAAATAAGAGGGAAGATCAAAAAAATCGTAGAAGGAGAAAATGAGAAGAAAGAAAAATGTGCTCGGAATACAACGAGCACTTGTACAATATGCTCGGATAAAACAACTTAGAATTCCAGACATTAGCTCAGTATTTCGTGAGCACTTAAGAGGGCTCGGATTTTTCTGAGCACATTGTACATGTTCTCGAAAAGGAAGGCTCAGAATTCAAGACATTAGCGAAGAACATTATTATTGCTAATTTACTAAGTAGTACATAATTTTTCTTTTTGGTATTTTTCGAGAACATATAAATGGTGCTAGGTTAAATCCGTGACAAATATTTCTTATATAAATTTATTCGACAATAAATTGTCGATATTTAGGGGAAAGCAAAATAACCGAAAATCGAATATCTAATTTGAAACAAACAGAAATTTAAAATTGGGTTCCTTTTTTTTTAAGTTTTCCAGTACGATTCAGTTTAAACTTTTAGCTATTTCGATTTGGATCGAAAAAGAAAACTGAAATACCAAAAAACTGATTTTCTTTTTAATATGAGTATTGATTTATTACCTAAAAATAATCTAGTATATTTTTGTTGATTTATATTAATAAATGCAATAATGTTTAGATTTGAAAAATATTATAATTATTTGGATATGTAAATTGGTTGATACGAGAAAATTAATTTTTAGATATTTGATTTTTTTTCGTTCTTTTAGATATGCTGTGGAATTTTGGTATTTCAGGTTTGGTTTTTGTAGTTTGGATTTCGGTTTTTGGATCTTTCGATATATTTATGAAATTTCTGTTATTTTTTGTTCAAATCGGTTTTTATAGTTCCAATTTCAATTTTTCGTATAGTTTGGTTTGGTTCGATTTTCATCTACACACATTTTTGGTGTTTTTTATTCGGTTTGGCCAAAAAACCGAAACAGAAACCGAATGCTCACCTCTATCGATATTCTAACCAGCGGTGAAGCCAGAACTTTTACGATGGGGAGCCCAGATTTCTGTTAATAATTATAGGATTTTTTCGATGTTCATAAGATCGGAAGCTTGATTATTTGATATTTTTTATTTTTACGTGAGTATAATGGATGAAAACGAATTTTTTATAATGTTTAAATGTAACCATAGAAAATATCAACTAAAATATAAATTATAGTAACAAATACAATGATGGAAAAAAAATTATGAAATGATAAAGAATTAAAATTAACATCATTAGTGGTGTAAATACAACAAATAAAAATTATATTTCAAAAAATAGAAAGCAAAGAAAAATAAAATATAGTACACATTACACTGCATTAACAGGAAAAGAATAAAAAAAGTTACATAAATAGAAAAAAGAGGAAAAAAAGTTGTATAAAGAATTGTATAAATACAAAGTAGAGAAGATAAAATAGGAAAAACATCACTAAAGGGAATCGAACTCGAGAGATTTAGACAGGAGATGCGCTTTCCGACCAACTGGGCCACCGAATTCACATATAAAAATTGTTTACATATACAATATAGATTTAAGAGTAAAATTGATGGGGACCAGGGCCCCTGGTCCCAACGTGGCTTCGTTACTGATTCTAACCACTTTTAAGGTGCTCAGTATTTCATGAGCACTTTGGTGCTCGGAAATGCTCAGAATCTACTTGCAAGTCCCAAAATATATTTCAAGCACGTTGAGCGTGCTCGTAAATGCCTAGTAGTAGTACACAATATGCTTAGAAATGTGTTCGGCATGAGGATGGTGCTCGGAAGAGTTTGGTCGGTAAAAATTATTTTTTATAGCGATTGTAATTGTATACAGAACTTTTTCCAAAATTTTAAATGATAATAACTTAATTCATTTTAAATTTATATAACATGCATATTGGAGTACTTTGAATGAAATTATATAAAATTGAAAAGATACTCATTTCACTATTCTTTTTATTTATTATCATTTTTGTATCATTATCTATTTACTTTACTTACTATTGTATAAACATCAAATAAGAAATGTGTTATTGTTAGAGCATCCACAGTGGGACGGATGTCCCGACGGACTTCCCAAAAACACCTCATGCCACGTCATAAGGACATCCCACTGCACTGTCACGTCATAAGGATATCCCACTGCACAATGACGGACATCCCCAAGGACATCCCGACGGACATCCACAATAATAAAAATTCACAAATTCACCAAATTAAACAATTTACGGAATTAAAATTTTGACACGAATACGGACGGAGAAAGTGCAATGATAATTTCATTAAATAAAAAAAATAAAAAAGTACATTTCAACAAAAAAAAGTCTAAACAAATTACATTCTAAATATCAACGACGACCCCTCCGCGTCCATAGCTCTTCAATTATATCGTTCTGAGGCGAATATGGGCTTGTCGTTGGCGCATGTCGGCAAATGCACGGACTCGATCGGCCTCTTCATGGGTATCCCCATACGTACATTGGTGATGGTCACGTCGTGGCTTGGACCGACAGCATCAACATCATCACTGGCCCAATCAGTCAGTGCTGGACCTTCATCTTCGACAATCATGTTGTGCATGATAATACATGCGTACATGATATCAGCGATGTTGTCAATATACCACAACCGTGATGGACCCTTCATTGCCGCCCATCGAGCATGGAGCACACCAAATGCCCACTCCACATCCTTGCGCGCTGTCTCCTGACGACCCGCAAAATAAATCTTCTTTTCTTCTGTTGGGCATCTGATCGTCTTCACAAAGACGGGCCACATAAGGTATATCCCATCCGCCAAATAATAGCCCATATTGTGCTGGTGCCGTTGGCGACGAAACTGACGGCCGGACCAACACCCATGCACTGGTCGTTGAAAAGGGGCGAAGACTGGAGGACGTTGATGTCGTTGTTCGACCCGGCTACTCCAAAATACGCATGCCAAATCCACAATCCGTAGTCAGCTACCGCTTCAAGGATTATCGTGGGATTCTTGCCCTTGAAACCGGTAGTGTACACCCCTTTCCAAGCGGCGGGGTAGTTCTTCCACTCTCAATGCATACAATCTATGCTGCACAACATTCCTGGAAAACCCGTGCTGACTCCCGTGCATATCCATCAGAGCTTGACAATCTTCGGGGGTAGGCTTCCGAATCCCCGAATATCTCCCTAACGCCCTCACAAAAATACTTCAGACAATCGCGGGCAATCGTCTCACCGATGTGGAGTACTCATCGAACATGTCGGCCGCACCTCCGTATGCCAGCTGCCTGATTGCGACAGTGCACTTCTGTATGGGCGTGTGGCCGGGTTTACCAACTGCATCCTCCCTCATCCTCAAATACTCGTATCGATGCTCTAAAGCACCCACGATACGCAGAAATAGCGGACGATGCATCCTAAAACGTCGCCGGAACATGTTCTCCCCAAACCGTGGCTATGGAGCGAAGTAGTCCTCATACAACCAACGGTGTGCAGCGATGTGGTCCCGGGGTACTATAGTTCGACGATGGATGGGTCGAGGTACCGCCGGCTGCTGCAAGGCCGCTTGTATCGCGCGATTTATTTCCCTGAACGTAACGACCCGCAACTGTTCTCTAATTTACCGACATACGTCATCAGAAATTCCACCACTACCACCCGCACCACTACCACTAGTCATTCTGGATATATAAAAGAAACGTAGAGAGAGAGAAACTCGTTATAACAAGTGGTGCGAATGAAATGAAGTTCAACGAGCCGTATATATAGAGTTTTTTTTTAAAAAATAAAAAATCGAGACGTCCGTCGGGAACCGGCAATGGCGGACGTCCCGACCGACGTCGTCGAAAAGCCGCGGATCTGCGGTGTCCGCAGCGGACATCCGCATCCGTCCCTCCCACGCCTAATGGCGGACGTCCCGCACGTCGGTCGGACGTCCGCCGTTGTGGATGCTCTTAGTGGGATAGATGAAATACTAAGAAGAAAAAAATCAGAAAATTAAGATGGTGGGGTGAGCACGTGGTCCAAATGCAAGTGAGGAAAAGTTCCACTGCCATTGCACTCTACATTTGGAAATTTTGAAACGCAAGAAAAATAAGAGTAACAATTTTGGCTGGAAAAGAAGTATTTGGGATATTGGGTTTAAACATGATATGATTGTAACTAGTGAGGCCCAATTAAATAAAAAGCGGCAGCCCAAATTGTGTAATAACCAAAACCCTACCTCAGTCACAACCATATAATCTCACTTGGCCATCAAACTAGTCAGACTGCAGCGGCTGCCATGGGTAAGTGTTACACTATCGCCATTTCCTCCGCCATGCCGATTCTGACCGATTTTGTTCGGATTTTCAGGTGCCTACACTTATTTGTCGGAGCTATGGAAGAAGAAGCAATCCGATGTGATGCGATTCCTTCTCAGGGTTCGCTGCTGGGAGTACCGACAGCTTCCTGCTGTTGTACGCGTCACCCGCCCCACGCGACCTGACAAGGCCCGGCGCCTTGGTTACAAGGCCAAGCAGGTATCTATACATTAACGGATCTCAACTTATCACTGCCTGTGCCTTTGTATTTGAAGAATTTCGGTTAATTGTATGATATGATTTCTTTCTTCTCTGCTTTCCGTTTTCTATATGCAATTGAATTTACGGAGGTGTAGATAATGGAATTATGTATAGGGTAACGAGCTGGAATTTAAGCATTTGGTATTAAATTGGCTTAAATTATATAGCTAGTCTTCCGTTATGTTCTTCTTTGTACCCAGGACTGGAATAAGGGGTTTTGAATTTGTGCTGCTATATAGTCAAAGAGTGTGAAATAATGCCTGGATGTGAAGGTCCTATCACAAGGCTAATGTTGTTTAATGTTGGATCTTTGAATTGGAATATTTAGCGTTGGATGTCCAGTCTCAAATTTGTATGTTGATAGATGTTTCAGTCGCTTGATGTTTTACATGTTTTAAGAAAGGTAATTTGAATTTGATTCTATAAACCATCTATTATGTAGTTATGAAATGTTATGTGTAGCTGTTTGCTATCTATATCTGTGTTTGTTAATCGATAGCCCTTTTTCTGAATGTTCTTTTGACTAACCTGTTGCAGGGGTATGTAATCTACCGAGTTCGTATTAGGCGTGGTGGAAGAAAGAGGCCTGTTTCCAAGGGTATTGTGTATGGCAAGCCCACAAATCAGGGAGTTACTCAACTGAAGTTCCAACGCAGCAAAAGGTCTGTTGCCGAGGAGCGTGCTGGACGTAAATTGGGTGGCCTTCGTGTTCTGAGTTCTTACTGGATTAATGAGGTGTGCTTTTCAGACTTGCTCACACATTTGACACTTGCACTATTTTATTTCTTTTCATGCAATAGTGTTGAGCACGCATCTTGCTATGTAAGTTGATTGTCTTGTGTGCTTAAATAAACAAATACACTTCTGTACAACTTGCATAATGAACTTACCTTCTGACTAACTTAGTTATCATACCTTTTGATTCACTTCCATAAGTAGAGCTGTAATTGAGTGCTGATCTTTTTACAGTCTTATATGCGAAAGAATGCTTTTACAAGATATTGAAATAAAGCTTACTTATATTTATGCTGTCCTGTGAATGTGCTTATTTATTCTCTGCTGGTGGCATGAAATTAAAATTTGTTATTGCAGGACTCTACTTACAAGTACTTTGAAGTAATATTGATCGATCCAGCTCACACTACAATCCGCAATGACCCGCGTATCAACTGGATCTGCAACCCAGTCCACAAACACAGAGAGCTTCGAGGACTTACATCAGCTGGGAAGAAGTACAGGGGTCTCAGAGGCAGGGGCCACTTGCACCACAAAGCACGCCCTTCAAGAAGGGCCACATGGAAGAGAAACCAGACCCTTTCTCTTCGCCGTTACCGTTGATCATGATCATTTTTGGGTTTTAGATATCAGACTCCAAATATGGATTGTGTTCTAGGAGTTGCGCACTATCTTTAGGAGAGTCTTTAAGTTTATTTGTTGAGCGTGTATTAAAGATTTATTGTTATTGAACTATTATTATGTTTGAATCTCGGTTTGCATTCAAAATTATACCCATCAACAGTTGATTACAATTTTGCTGCTGTAGCTGGTGGCTTGATTCGTTCCTTGAATTACTACTCTATATTAAAATCCTCCAAAGATGCACCCTGAATTGCGATATGCATTGATATTACTACTTTTAACCAGATAGGGTAAAAAATAATATTCTTGTGAATGCTAACTGTTCGTTTGATGTACTACTTATCTTGAGATAAACAAGCTAGAAATGAATTAACGGTGAGACGGTACAAAATGACGGTGGACTATAGTTTTTGGGACGAAGAAATGGAGTATAAAAATTAATTTAAGGGAGAATACTTTTTGAAATTTGAATTCGATATAAATATTGAGGTATAATGATCATTTGATATGACATAAAATAAAATTAATTTTAGTCTAAATGGTTAAAAACAGCTTACTTTTCATATAGTACTAGCTAGTATTTAACTCTAACAACTTAATAAAATACTCTAATTATTACTTAAAATGGAAATAGTGCGAAATAGTTTGGTGCGGGTCGAAACAAAAAAGTGCGAGTAGCATGAGACGGATGATTAGATTGGATCATCTAAACATCTTTTACTAAAACGTATGATTGGATTGGATTGGATGAATATTGAAAATGTAAGAAATAATAGAAATTAATAAAAATATGAAATATGGTATTATACTTTTATAATAAGTGTTGAATATTTATTTTTGTTTGGTTGAGAGTGGTTTTAATTTGTAACAGAAAATAAGACAAAAGTTTTTGGAGATGGGACAGTGAGCAAGGAGTATGTTTGCCATATATTTGTTCCAATGTACCTAATCCTCATATAGTGATATACTTAGTATTCCAATATTTGAGCAGTAGGGTAGGGGAATACCAAATATCTGGTTATATATATATATATATATATATATATACCTTTTTTAAATCTCTAGGGTTTATGAACATCGATCTTATTTGTCTGGCTGACAGGTAAAGGAGTAATGAAGCACACAAAATAAAACCTATCAACTCTGTCTGTACCGTTTTTATGCTTCGCCTACAAACAAAGAGAATATAATTGTGATATCTCAACGCCATTCTCAATGGTAGAACATTATTTCACATCCTATATTTCCGAGTAGTACTTGTTTAGAATCTCATCACTTCTAATTATCGCATTTTAATTTACTTCACAATTTCTACTTTTTATTACTATACCAACATAAATTAGAGAACAATGAAATGTAAGTGACAGTGTGACACACGCTCTTTTCTAGATAGTACTTACAACATAATATCATATCATATCATATCATATCATATCATTAAATTGTAGAATGTGATCCTCTACAGTCCTGTGAAAACACATGCAGTAGGAGCTATATATGGTGCTATTACATGACTCTGCTTGGCTTCAAATTGCATAAACTCTTTACTTTTTCTAATTTATACATATGGAATTTCAATCGTCTTGGTTATCTTTTTTTATTATGGAATTACAATCTTCCTCATCATTTTTTTATTCTTACATCTCTAACCATATACCCAATCTCATGCTTGGTATACAAAACTTCTCCAATTAAACTGTAAATCCAAATTCATTTTTGGGTTTTTCTATAGAACAACACCAGATATATGGCTACTACAAAAATTTTGTGAGGCATATACTAAAAAATGTATAGAATTTGAGTTTAGTATAAATGATAGAGTAAAATTACTTTTTGGAGTGACATTTAATCAAAATAAATTTGAGTTGGATGTAAATAATTGGAGATGGCATTATATTTCTTCATTGTTTATTTTCTTCAACGTTACTTATATCTATGTCTTGGTGGAAAGTGAGTTTTTTAAAAAGAATTTAAGACTTCTCTCCAAGGAGATTGGATTTCTAATTAGGCCACAAGAAAATACTACGGTATATATGTATATCATGGGAAATTAGTGACGCTAGTATAATACTACTATAAACAAGATCATATCCAAATCAATAAATAAGCTAGTATAAGATGGATTATTTCAAAATAAAATAGAAATACCGGTCATATGTCAAGGGGACTTAATTCTATGTCTTCTTGGATGTTTTTTCGATTGTTATGACTCAATATCATATGATTATCATATTATCCATCTAGGATTAACCTGTGAGATTATTTCAGTTGAAGGCAGATATCTATGACTCATTATCATATGGTTATTAATCTAAGATTAAGTTGTGAGATTCAATTTCATAAACCAAACATAATACATATTCAATTATGAACTGCCCATTGGTGAAAAGAGAACTTTGTTAATCATTAATCAAGAACACAATATTGAAACATGTTAAAGAATTGAAGAATTGTCTCCAAGGAGATTGGATTTCTGATTACTTCGTATAGGACACAAGCCAATACTTATTAGTTATGATCATTTGAATTAGTTAATTAAAAGACAAGAGAATATATACCACGTACCATTCAAGAATTGAAGGGACATGGTACAAAAAAAATGAACAAAATAATGTGAAAACATGCTAATAATTTTCCCATGAGCTGACTACTAAATTCTATTCAACCACTAAAAATAGGAAATCTATTTGTAGTAGCAACTTGTGTAGCAATTTATTTGGTACTGATACTGTTTTGATTGTAACCATCCCTTTAAATTTGAGGGCATTTGCCTTTGAAAAAACTTTGCTTTACAGCCTGAGGTTACACCTTTGTCAGGTTGTGTGTGTTAAATCAAAGATTCTGTTTGCGGTTAATGGCAAAGATTTTCGTTGTAAAAACCTTTGCTCCGTAATTCAGGGAGCTCTAATATATGGAATGCTCTCCCTACTAATATACGTAGAAAAATAAAATTAATTCTTATAAATGACCAATTTAAAGCTCTTAGATTAGAGTGATTTACTGTCTACAATCTTTTGTAGTTATGGAATAGTGAACGATGATGTAGATGCATTTTGAATAATCATGGTACAATGTAGATAATGAATTCAATGGGTTTTATAAGAAGTAGATTTTTTAATCTTTAATGACACATGCCACTTTCAATGAAAGTTGATAAACCTTAAATTAAATAAAAAAAATCTCAAGTGTGTTTTTAAATTTGCAAACTATTATGGTTTATGAAGTGTTTTGCAGTGGTGTAATGATCCAAATGCACATACTAGTATATAATGACTTAAGTGGAGTATACATAATGTCAAAAAAATGTGACTATTTTTAATCATATATGTATACTGAAAACAATTTTCAGTAGGACCATTTTATCTTGCAATGCCCTATTAATGTGTAGATAATGAACACAGAATAATTAAATTTCCATAATCTAAAATTTCATCTAATTGACCACAATTTACCTTAGTTTTGATATAAGATTTGTTTCACTTTAATCGTACCATATATTATAGACTTATAGTTACTCTATCTGAACCACCATAACCTCTAACTAACTTTATGAGGTGCCTTAAAGGCTATACCTTTTGAAGTCTCTCTTTTAACCTATAAGTTACATAAATTTTGAGAATGAACTCAACACGATGAACTAATCTTCATCCCTCTCAAACTTCCCTTGCATTCTTCATTTAGTGCATAAGAAGTTCGTTCACCGATGCCTAGCGAATTTGAGGTGATTCTACACGCTAGATGGAAGTCGTAATATCTTTGGGACAATACACCAATCCGAAAGCACTAGCCATGATATAATTTTCTTACGAAAGAGGGATTTCCTCGACTCGACTTACAACTGATTTGTTGTAATTCCCACTTCATACTTGTTATTCATTTCCTTCGATTATAATAGTAAGATTATGACATGTAAACGAACTCGGATTTCTCCCATATTTAGTATTAGCTACTAAAATTGCAGCTCGTATGGTTGTGTCGAGTCTCATATTCTTGAATATTGTAATAGTTGGCCAGGGTGAAGCATACAAGAATCTTGGTACCTACACACTTCAACTATATAAATACCCACCAAAATAAGAAAAACTACAACTCAACGAGTTTCTCGTCTCTTACAACCTATTCATTGTGATGGGCAAGGCTTTTGTTTTGGTGATGATGGTGGTCATTCTAGGATTCCTATTTGTATGTAGCGAAGGACGAATCTTGGTCGAAAGAAAAGGTTTGCAAGCTTCAAAGGTGAGATACAAGGATGCAAATGAGGATTATTTTCGACCTACCACACCGGGTCATAGTCCCGGTATAGGCCATTCTACGCGTGACTGAATCATTTTTTGTATCTATTCATTCACATTCAGCTTCATCTTTTCTTTCTAATTTGTAAATTTCCAATCTACTTTACTTCGCCATGTTTTTATTTTTGGAGTTTGTTTTGCTTTGGGAGAGTTGAAACACTTTGATGCATGGTTGATATATAAATAAAATCCTTTTATTAATTGCTCCAATTGACAACTATTTTTAATTTTTGCATTGCGAAGATCTACTGCAGATGATGCATCTTCTTTGTTGGATGTGTGCAATGTCTTCAAATTTCATTTTGCATCAACTTCAAATCAAACCAATTTGTTCTTACCTTTATATAATTATTATGTAGTTGGTGCCCAAAACCAATGTGGTAGTAGCATAGTTAATCTTTGGACCACGAAAGAACTTCAAGGTTGCTACATTTGATAAGTACTATAGCTTTTTTTGATAACTTGCAATCAACAAAAACTAACTAATTAAAGGTAGAAAGAAATTAATTATGCCTAAAAGAATCGATATTAGTTGAGATATTTTGGCACACGCATTCTTTGAAGAAGAACGTTTTCTTTTCTTTCCAATTTTTTGGGAGGTAAGTTGGAAACATGGTTCTTGAATCTTATATTATTAGTAAATTCAGTTCATCGAAATTAAATGATTTCGAGAGTTCGACACTCTTGAATTTATTCATGTTCGGCCAAAAGAAGAAATATACTAATGGAATAGCTAGCAAAATTATTGGAATGGATTTTTTCTTTAATCCTTCTTTTTCTCTACTCTTTAATTAGTTTAGGAGGAACGATTCTCAAGTGTTTATACATACATATAAGTAAGCCGAATTCCTGATGAATAAAAGTCCTATATAATCTACTTGCAGGACAATAAAATATAGATATAAGTGGAGAAATATATAGACATAGTAGAAAATACTAGTAGGTGTATTTCATTACTTAGCATAGGCCATATATATATATATATATATGAAAATGATCAATACAAAACTTGATCTCAATACAAAATCCAGACCAAATTTTGACCATGAGATTTGACAATCCAATGGTCAATAATTAAACAAAAACACGGAGGGTCATTGTAAAGCAGTTTTAGGTCATATTATAAACTTTGGGTTTGAGGTCATGTCAAGATCATTTCATGTCATCCTTACTATAATGACGTAAAAATAAGCTTACAATGACCTAAAAATGACTTTTGTATGCTTGGTTCTGCATTTTTATATTAAGAATGGTTTTGCATGGATCAAAACCCTATATATATATAATATATATTGACCATTGGATTGTCAAATCTCATGGTCAAAATTTGGTCTGGATTTTGTATTGAGATCAAGTTTTGTATTGATCATTTTCCTATATATATATATATATATATATATATAAGTGTGATCAAATATAAACTCTCTATAATACAAACTATACAAACTGATGTCAACGGAGTGTACAAATTCTGTCAACGGGGGCTGATGTCAACAGAGTGTACAAATTCTGTCAACGTGGGGACTGATGTCAACGGAGTGTACAAATTCTGTCAACGGGGGCTGATGTCAACAGGGTGTACAAATTCTGTCAACAGGGGGTGTACAAATTCTGATTGTTCGATGTCAACGGAGTGTACAAATTTGTAGGAAATGTTGACATTAGAAAAATCTCTTATATTAACCGTTGATTAATTGTATTAAGTGAGTAGGATTAAAGTTTGTATAGTTTGTATTATAGAGGGTTTGTAGTTTATCACACCCGTATATATATATATATATATATATATAATACAAGAGATCAAGTTAGATCATGTCACATCACTAATATGGGATACTAATATTCTTTAACACTACTAACAAAAGTTTTATAAAATTTACTAAGAACGTAGAAATAACTCATAAAATGTGAGTATTTCCTTTACATTTTAAGTCATGACTACTGTTGATTTTAGGACTTCAAATATAGAGAAAACATCTGATTACAATTTTGCACTTATAAGGACATTTTACTCTATAAGTAACACATTGGAGTTTATCATCAAACTCCATCAGATTGCTCATTATATATAGGGTACGCATTCTGGTGTTGTGCGGGCCGTCTAGATCCGCAACAACACATGCAGACGTGTCCGCCCCAAACTCGGCATCATGCCATTGTCAGCAAAAACAGTTGCCTTATGAGTGCCCTAATAACTAAACACCAGTATGAAAAATAGGCGCTACAGTTAAGAACTATTCGATGAGATGAAATCGATTGATCTGTCTTTTGGTTCGGTTCAGTTCACATCATCAATGTTTATGCACAAATTACAGACCTATACATCATGTGGAAAATATAACCAAAATGAAAAGAAAACTTGGATTGGAGTTGGACAGAGATCAACATTGCATTGATCACCTGATAAACTTTGTGGCATCCGGCCAAAAAAATGGGCAGCTTCTATCAGTCATCAATGGCCTCTAACCCTCTAATTACTGTAGTCAGTGTGGAGGAAGCTCTCATATACTGTTCCTCGTAGAATCTTGTCGACGTCATCCCAATTCTTGATATGCTCTGACAATGATCCTCGGTGTATCTTCACCTGCCGGCTGCTTAAATCCATTACTGGCAGACCGAGAAATCTTTGAACATCCATCAGTTTCTGCAGCAGAAGGAAAATGCATTTAGGAACCATCATTTGTGACAAGTCTAAAAAACCAATGCGAAGATAAAAAGCAACTTACGGTTTGATTCTTTATGAGATCCTCGTAATACAAGATAATATGCCTTGTGCGGCTGAAATACTCCAGCACCTCCAAGACCATCTTCTCCATGACCTTTAAATCATTCACCAACGAAGTAGTGTTGATTTCCGGTTTAAATTTTGAAAGAGTGTCAGCCTACAAGGGATTAGACACCGTAAGCACATACAGTTTGTTGGATGGGAGTTGAACGATCAACAACACAAGTGGCTCAGTACATACCTCTTCATGTGAGTGCACATGAGACTTGTGCATCCCATTCAGGAGTTTAGCGTAACGATCATAAGAATTAGCAAGAACAGAAACCATCCGCCTAAGCAGATTTCTCCGGACAAGGAAGATTACAGAAACGCCTCTATCATTGAAGTAATCTGCAATTTCCTTATGGTACGCCATCAACCCCTGCATCAGCAGTAAAGTGAAAGTTAAAAAAGACAAAGCCTCGAAGGCGAAGCACTAAGGAAAAAATTGCACAGCTATCTGATTTCTAATTATGTGAAACGAAGCCTGAAAACATGCAGAATCTTTACTACTAACTAAAGGCCTTCCTTCCTCAAATTTAAGTAATGCTCAATACTGCCAATAATAAGATAATCAGCAAGTTAGTGCTATTTACGAGTTGCAGTGTCTTGTTCATCAATCTCTTTACACCTGAGGGTTAATTGTGCTATGGAGTGTTTCAAGTTACCATACGAACTTGATCAGTTGATCTTCACAGTTCACTCCCTTTACCTTGTCGTTGGAATATTTTATTTACAGGGAATCTTTGGAGGTTCCTAAACGGAGTTTTTAGTGCAGGAAAAATGGATAATGCCACATAACCCCGAAATTTATTAAAAAAAAGAACATATAAAGATGCAAATAATGGTTCCCTGCTTTAAACCATTCTTATCTCACCTGGTTAAGCATCCACTTGAAGCCGACCGCGGCTGAGCACTCATTCTTGGAAGCACTTGTGAACATGTCCAAATTGTAGACTCTATCCAGAGTTGAGATAATTGAAGAGGCATTGCTTCTCCTTTCTTTAATAGAAAATATCTCCCCATTTGAGCTTACATTGGTGTGGTTGTTCAACAATGTCTCGAACCATCCGCTTCCAGATCTTTGCATCGATAAAATAGCAAAAAGCCGCACTGGATTACTAGCACATTCTGCCCTGCCATTAAATTAAAGAACATTCATATCTTATACATTCCATTATTCCATAATAGCAAAGCTGGTATTAAACACATGTGTGGATACTTGCCTGCTAAATGAAGTGGGCTTTGGGTAGTGCAAGAATGGAGTTTGAGACCTATCGATGGCGCTATCATGGCAATGCCTCTGACTCACTTCGACGCTGTGGAACTTAGTACTTGTATGAATACTAGTTTGTTTTAAACAGACTGAACAGATATAAATACCACAGGCCATAGCAAATACTAAAACAAGCATCCGCAACGAAGCTGGAGATTTCTTGGGAGGTTTTATGATTATAGAATCCTGTCATTACAAATGGAAATGATGAGTCCAGTAATACACAAACAACTTCAGAAGAGAAGTCAAATATATATGTTGTGATTGAATTCATCAAACCTTCACCTCTTCCTACCATCTCCCAATAAATGGAAAATGGAAATCTAAAATAATGTAAATATCAATGCTTAGGTAGAAAGAGGAAAATCAACCCTATTTTACAGGAATGAACCCAAATTGAAAGATAAAAACACTTCAACCCCATTGCAGGCCACCACAAAATTTTAATTTCAAACAACGTTCAAGATTTCTCAGAAGCCAAACTACATAAAACCTTAAGTTCAAAACCTCATTTAGTAACATTAAAAACCCAACTAATCATTGAAGTCAAAGCTTCGAATTCAGAAATATGAGCAAGAAAAAAGACAGAAAAATTCAAACTTTCCTCTACAAAACTACAATATGCTACTTCAACTCAAACAAATCTACCAAAAGAAGAAGAAAAAAAAACCAAAATAAGGAACAAAAATAAACCTTGGTGAAAAGACAGATTTCTTCGGCCATAGCAACCAATTTCCCCCCAAGAATGAAGAGAAACCAGAAGGGTTCTTCTGAAAGAGCTCAGATTTCTTGTACTACTCCTCCACCATCTCCAAGACTAGATTTTTATATTGTCTAGAAACAATGCATTACATTACATATACATTTTATATATAAATATGAAGAACAGATTTCAATTTTCAAGGGTAGTTGAGTTGAGTGAGCGGCAGAATTAGGAGCTCCTCGTTAAGAACAAAATAATAAAGACAAAGAGCTGGGGCTCTTTCCGCTGCTGCTATCTTTTTTCCTTCTTCTTCTCCGTTTTTTATTACAACGTAGAATCTGGCACAAAGAGTGTGTGTTTGTCTGTGTGGGAATTTTGATGTGTGGCTAGATTTTTGGTTTTGTAAGTAATGAAATTGGTTTTGTGATGTGGAAGAAGAGTCTCACTCTATTTGAGAAACAGCCAGAGTTGTTCGATTTCAGGCGTGCAAATTGGTAAAGCTGACGAGGCCTTAATGTGTTTTTTTAAGCATCCCCATCCATACTCTTAGGCAAGAGTAAGAGCATGGAAGTGGATCAGATGACTCAGATCCACTTTTATTTATTTTTTACTCTCAACTCTTCCCAAGAGCACAACACTCACATCCATGCTCTTTACAATAACATAATCAAGGGTTCCATCATTCTATTATTCAATTTAAATAAAAATATTTTCAAAATATTAGAATGCATTAAAAATACTCGGAATACTATTACAAATTACTAAAAAAATTAAAAATTACATAATTCAAATCCTAAAAATTAAAAATTACATAATGGAGGATGAATGTGTGTATTTATAGATGATTTTGGGATTAAATTTTTTAAAAAAAAGTCAAAAAACGGTAATAAATGGATATATTTTTTGGGAATCCGAAAATATATTTTTTAAATTTTTGGTATTATTTTCATTTAAAAAAAAGGAAATTACAACGAGATTGTCGTTGGCTAATCACACGCTGCCACGTCGACCTGCTCAGCGACACGGACATACTCTTATTATCGAGCAGCGCCATGCCGTTGGCGCGAGCACAGCAGCGGACGGGGCTGTGTCGCGCCGCTAGCACGGACGCCGTCCACCCCGGAGAGTAGCGATGGGGATGCTCTTAAAATCTTAGTTATGACTTTTGTTTTGGTCCACAATGAATTGGTAAGAATTGTTCTATGGCAATGAAATACGTATATTCGATTATTTTATGTGGAAAAGAAGAAGCCTCTTTTGGAAATACTCACTTCTTTCCTTCAAAATTAATCATTTTTACCATTTTGATTATATTTTTAGTATTTTTGTCTTTGGAGTCCATTCTCAATTAGTAACATGAGTCTTTTAAGGCTAGATCCTAACCGAAGTCTTTTCAAGCCTGATCAAATCATCTACGTTATGATATCACTTGTTTAGATTGTTGATTGCATATGTGAAATGAGTTTGCAATTGCAACCCAACAAACATAACTAAATTCAATTCAACTTTAATTTTTACTTTAAAATATAAATTATACAACAGAAAAGATAGTTTGGTGTTATTTTGCTAAACTATTTTTAGTTTTGTCAGATCATAATATGGATAATTAAACTTAGTTTGAAAAATCACACGAACATGTCAAAACAAAAGTTAGTGCAATATTAGAAAATGCCCAAAATTCAGATTTTATGATATTCGATTGATCAACTTCGAATACACGAATCAGGAATCAGTAGACGTCACCACGGTTCAGGAACCGGCGGTTCACGGTTCGGAACCGCCGGTTCCGGTTCAAAAAATAAGTGAACCTGAACCGGCCCGGCCAAGTGAACCGCCGGTTCAAGTGAACCGCCAGAACCGCCGTTGCATGTCCGGTTCCGAGCCGGTTCGTCCGGTTCGGCGGTTCAAATTTTTTTTTATACATTGTGAATTTGTAATTCAAGTAAAAAATGTAAATATATTTGTATAAATAAAATTAGAATAAAGCGATGTACAAATGCAATTTTATTGATACAAATTACAACTTTAAAATTGCAAATTACAACTTTAAAATTACAAATTACAACTAAAAATTTGCAAATTACAACTTTAAAACTACAAATTACAACTTAAAATTTACAAATTACAACTTAAAAATTATAAATTACAAAAGACTTAAAGTCTTGATTACAATTTACAAATTACATATTCGAAACAAATGGGAGAAAAAAGAAATAAAGGAAAAGGACTTGAGCTCAACTTAAATTTAAAATTTAAGTTGAGATGCCTACGTATCCTCAATGCTCAATTGCATTTTGGAATCAAAGTCCACGTAGTTCTCTTACCTTGCTTACCTATTTGGCTTGATCGTAGGAATTGGCGGCACGCCTACTCTTCTTCGTTGGGGAAGTAGTCTTGGTCGGGTTGTACTACTTGATTGTTCCAATCCGGTTCTTGGTCTCTAATTTCGGCGGAGCACCAATCATCAAGTAACATGGTGGCTTCCATGTTTTGCCCGGTGAGTCTACTTCTTCTGTCGTCCAAGACGTTGCCTCCAACACTAAAGGCGGACTCGACGACGACAGTGGAAGCCGGAACCGAAAAGATCTCCTTGGCCATTGATGCAAGGATGGGAAATTCTTTCTCGTGTGATCCCCACCAATCTAGGATGTCGATTTGTTGGGGAACGGGACCTCCTTCTTCCTCATTGAATGAAAAGTGTGAGTCAAAATATAAGTCTAACTTACTTGTCGAATTTGCCGTCCTTCCTCCGCTGCTGAAGCCGTATAGGTCCGCCAATTGGGATTGGGCGTCGGGGTCATCAACTTGGAAGAAGCCAAAGTTATGTGTTTGACGGGGGGGTCTAGGTCTCACTTGGTGGGTACGGTTGTACTTGGCTTCGTAATCGTGAAAAAGAGCCTGCAAGTCGAACTCAAAACTTCTTTGGAGGCTTGGGAGGTGGGGGAGGTTTATTTGGAATGTTTGGGCTAGGTTTATGTAGTTGTCGTTGAAAGAGCAGGTTTGTGCAGGTGTCGTTTCAAGCAAAGGGTGTATCCTACTGATTAGTATGGAAGTCCCTGCTAATCCTGAACCTGGTATCAATAATTCCTCAACCCTCTTCTACTGGGTAGTATAGTGAAGGTAGGGGTCGAATCCCACAGAGATGAATGCGTTTTGGGAATTGTGGTGATATTCTGGAAGGGTTTGGTTAGCTACCACGCTTTGGGTTGAGGCTTATCTAGGCTGGAATTTAAGGTGGTACTCTACTGACTAGGAGGCGGGAGAGATGTTAAACAGACGGCTGTGTACGTGTGAGTGGGGAACATGATGTTTGGCTCAAAAATGTGGAAGGTACGAGTTTACTATAAAAGGCTAAACGGAATATCAGAGGAAAAGAGGTAGTTAGATGACTAGACCTGCAGATCTGAAAAGTAACAGCTGAAAAGTAAGGACAAAGTAAAAAGTTGTTAAAAAGCAAAAGTGGTCCCAAACTTGGATGGAGATGTTGTCTTATTCAACATAAATCAAATCAGATCAGCAAAACCAGATTCGTCACCATAAAAACACAGATTAACAACTTCAAGAACACAGATCTACAATTAAAACTTCGAATCAAAAGATCGAACACTGAAACTGCAATTATGCTTACTGGTCAACATGTAGGGCGGCAGAAATCACGTAAACTGGGTTTTCGCACTTAACTAATTCAGATCTAAAATCTAACAGCTATCTAGACTTGCAAACTCAGGGAAATTAACTACAGAAGTTAAAACATGCGATTCCACACTGGAAATTACCGTAACAGCTAGATCTAAGCTATCTAGGCAGAAAGAAGCGAAATTAAACATGAACCGATCCTGGAAAATAACTTCATACTCAATAAAACGTTTGGATCACAACTAATACTTCAAAGTAAGCAAAATAGTGGAAACGCGAAAGATCCAACGTACAGAAAACAAACAAGATTAACTAGAAAGCAAATAAAGATTGTTTTTGCCACTCCGGGCGATGGAACTGCTAACTACGATCGTGCTGACTGGAACGAGAGAATGGAACTCCGGCGAACTGATGATCTTCAAGTGACCGTGGCTGTGGCGAGAAACGAGAATTACGAAGGATAATGCTGAAGGAGTGATCTACCGAAGAGAGATTGCTAACTAAGCATAGGAGTTAACTAACTAATTGATGATGATTCTCTCTCCAAGTGACTTCCTTTTATAGGGAGGCCTCCCTTGATTTTTAGGGTAGACTTCAAACATGAAATGACTCTTTTGCCCCTTGCTTGCGGCTGATCTTCCCAGCTATCCTTCTTCTCCATCTCGAGCCTTTTTGGCATGCATACTGGTCAGGATAACAACATCCCGACGCCCTTTTCACCTGAAGTATCTGAAGCTTTGCCTACTGGTTAGAACACTCAACCTGCACACTTAAGCAACTGTTTTGCAGATATAATTCAATTATGCACATCATACTGACCAGTAACCAAGGCCTAGAATACGACTTATCAAACTGCTCACACTTTCCACATGCTTGTCCTCAAGCGTGAAGAACAAACAAAAAGAAGTAAGTCGAATTCTAGCCTGGTTACTCCCCTGACCGACTCTATCCTACCCTAGACTCTAACTATGACGCAAAGAAAACACATAACAAAGACAAACACATAAAAGAAAACTAAAAAACTTAGACATATTAACACAGTAATTGGGCTATATTTTCAACCATCCCTCCCCTCGGGATCAGGTGCAATCCGGCCTTAGACAGCCTTGAACTTCTGCCTCCCCCCTTTTCTCTCCCAGTCAGTATATCCGTTCGTCAAGATCACCCACACTTTCGGCCAAACACTAGGTTCACTCAGTCACTCATACCTCTCCGGGAATGTTAGGACTGTTCTCTCTAAACGCTAGACCACAGATGCTTCGGACTTAGATCTCACATGCAGCTACTGAAGGGATTTCAGGTTTGTAACGGGGCTATTGGTTGTACTTTTTGGGGTGGATGTTCCTAAGGCTCTAAGGTTCAAAAATTTCCACTTTATTTGGTGCGTGGGAACTGTGTGTACTCGGGCTCTTGGCTGTCACCTCGGCTTGGCTGGACTTTTTCTGAAGTTGCTTCCCAACTGGTCAGTAGCGTCTTGTGGCTTCGCCACCCTTATTCATTCTCATTCTTTTTGTGGTCAAGTGTTTTCGACCATTTTCTTTACATTTTTCTTCTTCCCTTTTTATTATTTTTTTGGACCTTGAATGACTTCATGGTCGATTTTTTTCCTTGCTTCTCAATTCTTTCGCTCCAGTTGGTTTCTTTATTGTATGTCCTTCTGGCCAGTTGCCTTCTTGCCTTATGCCTTGCACACACAATTCCAGTGGCTAGGGGTTATATCTGGGTATGTGTATGGCTAGAAAGTGGGGTTCTAAGGGTTGGAAAATAAATATTTTATTTTATTTTTTTGGGGGGGGGGTTTCCTACTGCCTTCAGTGTTGCTACACGCAATCACTTCACCCTAGGCACCTTGTGGCAGCCACTCTTTTCTTTTCTGAATTAGTGGAAAGTGGTTCCACTTAAGGCTTATAACTCACATTTTAAGAGGGCTTTCGTGTTTGGCTCTGAGGATGGGCTTTTCTTTCATACTCGCATCATCTATCCTGGCTAGGAGGTACTAAGGGGGGTGGTTTCTGTTTTCCAGCATGTCGTATCTCCCTCAATTCCCCTCACCGTCAGCTCAGGACAGTTGAGTTTTAAGCCCAATCAACACACAAAAGAAAAAAAACTAGACCTAACAAGACACTAACACAAGCACAAACACAAACCACACATATACACATACATCATACTGGCCATTGCGTCCCCCCTCCCACTTCACAAGTGTCTGCCCTCAGATAAGGTTGTGAAGTGGAAAAGGTAATGGCCAGTACGGTGGACACACAAACATGACAAACAAAACGACATGCTAAAAACTAAAACTTCTCACACTTAGACTATAAAATGGGCTAAGTGGGAGAGTTTAAAACCTAAGCAGAATCCAACATTTACAAAACACATATATACATAAACTTCTCACACTTAGACCACGTAGTGGGCTAAGTGTGAGTCACCATGCTTATGAAAACATAAAAACAACAGAACATGCGTCACAGTAGCAAACCCTTTACTTCTCACACTTAGACTATAGAATAGGCTAAGTGTTATGAATGGGGTTTGCGCACATACACAAATTATACTACCTAAACAAAACAGCAAAACACAATTAAAATACGAAAAACTAAAAAAAACTGAAAATAAAAAGAAAACTAACTGGTCAGGTGGGGTGGTGGTCACTTGTTCCTCCTGCTCCTTCGCGGGGCAGGTTGTGGTGCAGGTGGTTCTTCCGGTTGTTCCTCCTCATTCTCGGACTGCTTGTTCCTAGATTCTACCGACTCTTCGGCATCTCCTTCCTCTTGTTCCGCTTCTTCTTTCTGCTCTGCTGGATCAGAATCGTAATAGGTCGCAATAGGGTTAACATCCATGGGCTCTGTCTCTTGGTGGCTCGGAGAGGGTTCCGAGGGCTCTGACGGTGCGGCTTCAGTGGGAGACTCCTCTGCTTGTGGAGTCATTGGGGAAGTCGGCATGGTAGATGGAGGTTGTACCGTGGGCTGCGCGCTTGTCTCTGATGCGGTTACTGCCGAGCTTGCTCCGGTCACGCTCCCCTGTCCTCCGATTCGGCTGAAATTTGCCAACTCCGCCGCCCAATTTCTCGTCGGATCTTGCAGCCTAAGAAACTCCGCCATTGTGTCTAAAGAGATCATCGCTGGTACTTGCGGAGCCGGCTCTGATGGGTGGACGGTGGTTCTTATCGCGACTGTTGTGTTTCTGGGACCTCTTCCCGGTGGTTTGAAGTGGGTTTGATTTTTGTTGCCCATGCTTTGTTTCCCATGGCTTAGATCTGTGAAATTCCGGGTATAATGTGGGGGTTGGTGATTGTGGAGTGACGGTGGAAATTTTGCAGAGAGAAAAAAAATTGCAGAGTGAAATTGTGAAGTGAAAAATGGGGGAGACGGCTGGTTATGGGTTGGAATAGGGCAGTTGTGGGTTTGCGACCGGTTATAGGTGGTTCCAAATCGCGTCGTTTCGAGGGAGAGACAGTTGAGAATACTGACTCCTGATTGGTCGGCTTGTCCACTCTCTCTGCTCACGCGCCCCTTCCAGCCGCTGCCACCCTGCAAAAGCTGCAAAAAGTCCACAAATTCAAATTCGTCCCTTAATGATTTCGCCCCTATATTTCCTAGATTAGAAATAAAGTAAAAAGGACACTTAAATAAAATAGGAGTTTCACCAAAATGGTAGTATGATGGTCAGTACGTACTCCCAATTAATATTTGAGGTCCGAAAAATATTTTTGGTTTTTCTTAAAACTAACTAGCATGCAAAAGTTCAAATTAATTAACTACCACATATGTACCATATTTACATTTTCCTTAGGAAAATTGGGATTCTACTTTGCCAGCATATGTACATTACGCTAAAGGAGCTAGCCTAGTGGAATTCCAATCCTCATCCTACCGGTCAGTATGAAACCTGAGTATGTGGTTGCAGTGGGATCTCATCCACTACAACCACATCACTATTGTCCCTAAATACTTTTAGTCTATGCCCATTCACAATAAAAGGTTCAGAGTTAGAAAGACTCCCTGAAATTTCCACTGCTCCATTAGAACGGAGTACGGTGATGACATAAGGCCCTGTCCATTTCGACTTGAGTTTTCCAAGCATGAGCTTCAGTCTCGACTGGAAGAGTAGTACTTTCTGCCCAACATGGAGATCCTTGGTCCTCAGATTCCTGTCGTGCCACAATTTGGTTCGCTGCTTGTACCACATGGCTGAGTCGAACGATTCCAATCTGAGTTCCTCCAACTTCTGCAGCTGCAGCTTCCTTTCCTCTTCACAGGCTGTAGCATCCATATTCACTTTCTGTACTGCCCAGTATGCCCGGTGTTCAATTCCAACCGATAAAAGGCATATCTTCCCAAAAACGATCCGGTACGGGGACATTCCTATGGGGGTCTTGTAGGCTGTACGATAGGCCCATAGAGCATCCTCTAACCTCACACTCCAATCCTTCCTAGAAGGATTTACAGTCTTCTCCAGAATCTTCTTTATCTCTCGGTTAGAAATCTCCGCTTGACCATTAGCTTGCGGATGATAGGGGCTCGAAAGTCTATGGTGCACACCGTACTTTTTCATTATAGCTTCAATTGTACGGTTACAAAAGTGTGTACCTTGATCAGATATGATCACCCTCGGAACTCCGAACCGGCTGAAGATCTGACTCTTTAAGAACTTGGCCACCTCCTTTGCTTCACACGTGCTCGTTGCCTTTACTTCTACCCATTTGGAAACGTAATCCACCGCGACTAGGATATACTGATTTCCATAGGATGAAGGAAAAGGCCCCATGAAATCCATTCCCCATATGTCGAACAGCTCACAAACGATGATGGGTACCTGCGGCATTTCATCCCAGGCAGATATTCCTCCGGTCAGTTGACAATGTTCACAGCTCCTGCAGAATTCGTATGCATCCTTGTTGAGGGTTGGCCAATAAAACCCGCTATCCAGAATCTTCCTTGCCGTCTTCTTGGACCCAAAATGTCCTCCACACGCTAACGAATGGCAATGGATCAAGACATCCCGCTGCTCCCAGTCAGGAATGCACCTCCTTATCACTTGATCGGATCCCACTCTCCATAGATAGGGGTCGTCCCAAAAGTAGTATTTTGCTTCACTCTTAATCTTCATTCTTTGGGCCTTGGTAATACTCGACACTTCTGGAAGCTCTCCAGTCACTAGGTAGTTGGCTAGGTCTGCATACCATGGTTCTTGCCCTACCTTTTCCTTCACTCTTGTTGTATCGTACTGGCCAGTAAGCTTCATCACTTCTTCCCAGTCAATTTTCCTGACCTCAAAAATTACCTCACATAAATGCTCCTCTGGAAACTTGTCGTGCACCTCTTCGTTGTTTCCATCTTGCACTATTCTACTCAAATGGTCCGCCACCTTGTTCTCGACTCCTTTCTTATCTTCCACTTCCCAATCAAATTCTTGCAACAAGAGTACCCATCAGATCAAACGGGGTTTGGATTCTTTCTTGGCAACCAGATACTTAATCGTTGCATGGTCAGTATATACGATGACCTTGGATCCCAACAAGTATGGCCGGACTTCTCGAAAGAATACACCACTGCCATCATCTCCTTATCAGTGGTATCGTAATTCCGCTGGGCTTGATTAAGAGTCTTAGATGCATAAAAAATTACGTACCTCTTCCCATCGATCTTCTGACCCAGTACGGCTCCCACTGCATAGTCGCTGGCGTCACACATTACTTCGAAAGGATAGTCCCAGTCAGGAGCCCGTATGATAGGTGCGGATATCAGTTTTTCCTTGAGAAGGCTGAAAGCAGTCTTGCATTGCTCATAAAAAACGAACTCCACTTCATTTTGAAGAAGTCGGGTAAGGGGTTGGGCGATCTTGGAAAAATCCTTGATAAATCTTCGATAAAATCCGGCGTGCCCCAGAAAGCCCCTTATCCCCTTCTGATCAGTAGGAAATGGCAATTTGGATATAACGTCCACCTTGGCTCGATCCACCTGGATTCCTCTCTCCGAGACCACGTGTCCTAGAACAATCCCCTCGGTGACCATAAAATGACACTTCTCAAAGTTCAAAACCAAACTCTTTGCTTAACACCTTTCGAGAACTATGTCTAAGTGATGAAGGCATGAGTCGAAAGAATCTCCGTAGACCGTAAAGTCATCCATAAATATCTCTATACAGTCCTCAATTAGATCGGAGAATATGCTCATCATACATCTTTGAAACGTACCTGGAGCGTTGCATAGGCCGAAAGGCATGCGTCTGTATACATAGGTTCCGAATGGGCAAGTGAATGTAGTCTTGTCCTGGTCCTCAGGATCCACGTAAATTTGGAAATATCCGCTGTATCCATCCAAAAAGCAAAAGTACTTCTTACCAGCTAGTCTCTCCAACATTTGGTTGATGAAAGGCAAAGGGAAATGGTCCTTCCTCGTTGCATTGTTCAGCTTTCGGTAATCGATGCACATTCGCCAACCCGTGACTAGCCTCTTTGGGATCAACTCATTCCTCTCATTTTGAACGACTTGGATTCCCGACTTCTTTGGAACCATGTGGATCGGGCTGACCCACTCATTGTCCGGCACTGAATAGATAATCCCTAGCGACAACAATTTCAAGATTTCCTTCAATATTTCTTCTCGCATGTTAGGGTTTACCTTCCTTTGAGCATCTCGATGCGCTTTTGCTCCTTCCCCCACCAAATCTGTAAGACTCCACCCAATCGCTTTCTTGTTCTTTCTCAGCACAGTCAGTAGCCTCACCTCTTGTTCCTTTGTAAGGCTGCTGCTGATGATCACTGGATATGAGTTCTTCTCTCCGAGGAAAGCATACTTCAGATTCAATGGCAGTTTCTTCAGCTCAACTTGGGGTGGAAGTGTGTCTTCGGGTAGAGGGTTTCTTTCAGTTTCACCTTCTTTTTCTAATTCTCCCCCTAAGAATTCCTCTATACTGGCCGGTAGTTGAGCCCCTGCGGCTCCTATAAACTCCGATTTCTGGTAAAATTCCTTGATCGCTCCTTCTATTCTTCATCAGTCAACCCTTGGCTACTGATCAGATCGCACCATGCCGCAACTTCTACGTCAGCTTGCTCATACACATCTAAAGCTTGAAGTTTTTCCTGCAATAGTTCGGTCTCAAGAAAATCTTGGACTAAGGGGTCAATCACATCAACATAGCATAAGTTTTCAGAATCAATAGGCTTCTTCATGGCCTCATTGATATCAAAAGTAAATTTCTCCCCATGGAAATCAATGCAAATAGTCCCCTCAGCCATGTCTACTGTTGTCTTGGCTGTTCTAAAAAATGGTCTCCCTAACAATATGCCACTAGATTCCCTAGCCTCGGACTCACTCATTTTAATCACATAAAAGTCAGCAGGGTAGGTAAAATCATGCACTCTAACCAACACATTCTCTAAAACACCCTCAGGACTTATGCATGACCTATCAGCCAGTTGGATCAACACCCTAGTACTCGACAGTCTAACTCCCTTCAATCGGTTATAGATTGACAATGGCATAACATTTATAGATGCCCCCAGGTCACACATTGCATGCTCTACTTTTACATCTCCTACAGTTATGGGTAGAGTGAACATACCTGGGTCAACTCTCTTGGGTGGTAGTTTTTCCTGCACAATCGCCGACGATATCCCTTCCACCATGATCTTCCCATCCTCCTGGGCTTTCCCGACTATGAACTCCTTAATGAATTTCCCAAGAGGGGGTAGCTTCATGGCTTGGAGTAATGGTATGGTGACATCCAATTTCCCAAAAATCGACAAGTAATCCACCGGGTTCTCCTTCTTTCTTTTTGTAACAAAGCGGAAAGGGAATGGTTTCTTCCCTTTTCTCTCCTCTACCGGTCCCTCAGCAACCTCCTTGGAATCTTCCTTGGGCAAATTCTGGAACTGAGCCTCCGTTCTGGATTCTACCTCTTGATGGGGTTCCTTCCTGACCAGTACGTTCTCGGGTTCACATCCTCCACATGGCGTCTCCCCCAAGAAAAATGGGTCCTGCATCCGAGGTATGGATCTATTAAGCTCTTCCACTGAGATGGTGTCGCCCCCTATCTTCATTCCACTCGGCTCTCCACTTGGTTGTTTCGGTCGAGGGCCATCATAAGTAGTTCATGACCTCAATGTAACCTTACTCACATTCGCCTTTTCGGGTATTTGGACCGTAGATGGGAGTTTCCCTGCATTTCCTTTCAAATCACCCACCGAACTGGCCAGCTGGGCCAACTGCCTATTCATCATATCCATGTTCGCTTTATGTTCCTTCTGGGCATTTTGCATCCCCTGCACTACTTCGTTGTGGGATTGCAACTCGCCCTTGATACCTTGCTGCGACGCTAGCAATTCTCCCATCATGTCCTCCATGGATCGTCTGGTCCTGTTGGAATATTGTGACTGATTTGGGCCTTGGTGCTGGTTATACTGGGAACTTTGGTTGGGCTGAAAATTTTGGAAGTTTTGCTGGTTCTGGTTAGGTGGGTATTGGTTATACTGGCCAGAAGGGTTATACTGGTCTTGGTGATATTGGTTCTGGTTCTGGTTTTGGAAATGATTTTGGTTTTGATGGTGTTGGGTGTTAGGATCGTCGACTGCAACATTAGTTTGATATTGTCCGCTTTGGGTCAAGCCCGCACGGATTTGTTTTTGGATCACTCCCAAAAGGCCTCAAACTAATTAGGGTTGGACAGGAATTATATACACCTTCCAACTTCCCTCCCTCATCCGATGTGGGATGGGTTTGTAACCCAACAAACCTCCCCTCAAACCGAGACCACATCAGGAACGCAGTCGACACGAACATGGGTCGTTCCAGCCCTAGCCCCTGGGTCATCCTGGGCCCGACTCTAACCCGAGTCCTTCAGGGCCCGACCCTAACCGGGGCTCATCCAGGCACAACCCATAGCCACCTGGGCTCTGATACCACTTGTTAGGATCGTCGACTGCAACATTAGTTTGATATTGTCCGCTTTGGGTCAAGCCCGCACGGATTTGTTTTTGGGTCACTCCCAAAAGGCCTCAAACTAATTGGGGTTGGACATGAATTATATACACCTTCCAACTTCCCCTACTCATCCGATGTGGGATGGGTTTGTAACCCAACATTGGGGTGCTTGATTTGGATGATTTTGGTAATTTTGGAAGTTTCTCTGGTGGGGTGGTATGTAGACAGGGTTTGAGTTTTGGTGTTGTGGGTTTTGGTTTTGGGATTGTTGGTTCCTTCCTGACCAGTTGAACTGGTGGTCCGGGTTTGCTGGCCCACGGTTGGGGTTTTGGTTCGAGTGGGGGTTATATTGGTTCTGACCTTGACCTTAGTTTTGATTTTGGTTCCCATCTCCCCATCGAAAATTTGGGTGATCCCTCCATGGTGCGTCCCGTTGTCTCCCCTGGATCCAATTCCCATTTGAGTTAAAATACCCGACAGCATTAGCCTGCTCCATACTGACCGAGTCGTTTGGCTGATCATAGCTCGGTTCTTGGTTTCCCTGTTCTGCACCCTTGTAGTTCCCAACTGGGGAAGTCGGCGGTGTATTCTTCTCGATTGCGCTCAGGAGTGACTTCTTCAGCTCATCCATCTTCAAATCCATCTTCTGTTCAAGCTTCTGCTCCTGGTCAATAGACGAGGCACTTGCAACCCTTTCTTGGTTGTATCCATCCCTTGAAACGAAAGGAAAAGAGAAAAATTATGCACAGTATATACTCCAAAGTATCACTCACAATAACAGTTAATAACGCCATTCATCCCCCGGCAACGGCGCCATTTGAAAGAGCAGGTTTGTGCAGGTTTCGTTTCAAGCAAAGGGTGTATCCTACCGATCAGTATGGAAGTCCCTGCTAATCCTGAACCTGGTATCAATAATTCCTCAACCCTTTTCTACTGGGTAGTATAGTGAAGGTAGGGGTCGAATCCCACAGAGATGAATGCGTTTTGGGAATTGTGGTGATATTCTGGAAGGGTTTGGTTAGCTACCACGCTTTGGATTGAGGCTTATCTAGGCTAGAATTTACGGTGGTACTCTACTGACTAGGAGGCGGAAGAGATGTTAAACAGACGGCTGTGTACGTGTGAGTGGGGAACATGATGTTTGGCTAATAAATGTGGAAGGTACGAGTTTACTATAAAAGGCTAAACGGAATATCAGAGGAAAAGAGGTAGTTAGGTGACTACTAGACCTGCAGATCTGAAAAGTAACAGCTGAAAAGTAAGGACAAAGTAAAAAGTTGTTAAAAAGCAAAAGTGGTCCCAAACTTGGATGGAGATGTTGTCTTCTTCAACATAAATCAAATCAGATCAGCAAAACCAGATTCATCACCATAAAAACACAGATTAATAACTTCAAGAACACAGATCTACAATTAAAACTTCGAATCAAAAGATCGAACATTGAAACTGCAATTATGCTTACTGGTCAACATGCAGGGTGGCAGAAATCACGTAAACTGGGTTTTCGCACTTAACTAATTCAGATCTAAAATCTAACAGCTATCTAGACTTGCAAACTCAGGGAAATTAACTACAGAAGTTAAAACATGCGATTCCACACTGGAAATTACCGTAACAGCTAGATCTAAGCTATCTAGGCAGAAAGAAGCGAACTTAAACATGAACCGATCCTGGAAAACAACTTCATACTCAATAAAACGTTTGGATCACATCTAATACTTCAAAGTAAGCAAAGTACTGGAAACGCGAAAGATCCAACGTACAGAAAACAAACAAGATTAACTAGAAAGCAAATAAAGATTGTTTTTGCCACTCCGGTCGATGGAACTGCTAACTACGATCGTGCTGACTGGAACGAGAGAATGGAACTCCGGCGAACTGATGATCTTCAAGTGACCATGGCTGTGGCGAGGAACGAGAATTACGAAGGATAATGTGAAGGAGTGATATACCGAAGAGAGATTGCTAACTAAGCGTAGGAGTTAACTAACTAATTGATGATGATTCTCTCTCCAAGTGGCTTCCTTTTATAGGGTGGCCTCCCTTGATTTTTAGGGTAGACTTCAAACATGAAATGACTTTTTTGCCCCCTTGCTTGCGGCTGATCTTCCCAGCTATCCTTCTTCTCCATCTCGAGCCTTTTTGGCATGCATACTGGTCAGGATAACAACATCCCGAAGCCCTTTTCACCTGAAGTATCTGAAGCTTTGCCTACTGGTTAGAACACTCAACCTGCACACTTAAGCAACTGTTTTGCAGATATAATTCAATTATGCACATCATACTGACCAGTAACCAAGGCCTAGAATACGACTTATCAGTCGTCCTCGTCAGTTTGCAAAGCTCGGAGTGGTTCAAGATCAATAGAAGCCAAATTGTTGTAATAAAATTCTAAAATTTTGAAAGTACCAACTAGTTTCCACTTTGGATCCAAAACTTTGGCAAGCAAAAAAACCGTGGGGATCTCGTTGAAATACTTGAGCCATTTTTCAACCATGTAATATAAAACACACATTAACTCAAGATTGTTTGTGGAATTTTTCATTGCAGTTTTAAAACCAAGTGATATGATCATGCAATGTTCTAAAACACGAACGGATGTGCAATAATACACACCCGATAACTCAATAGTGGCATTTCGAAAACCTTTGAATAACTTAAACAAGCTCATGCATTGATCCCAACAAGAAGATGTTAGATATAAATCATCAACAGGGTAAGTTATATAAAAATCAACTAAATATTCTATATGCTCCAATGTAGAGTTCCATCTAGTAGACATGTCTAAAGTAAAAGTTGTGTACCTTATTTTCTTCGTGTGGCAATACTTCTTCCACGCCTTGCCAATTTGAGGCTTCCAGTGGATCAACGATACAACTGTAGTAATAGGTTGAATATGTCTTTGCCATAAAGACAAAGCATCTTGTACACATAAGTTTAAAATATGACAAATACATCGTTGGTGAAAATACTTACCACTTATCGTCGGGGAGCAAACCGCAATTAAATCGGATATACTTGCGGTGTTAGCGGTTGCGTTATCAAAACCAACCGAAAATATCTTGTTGCATAACTCATACTCATTCAAAACTTGAATAATTAAAGATGCAATTGCTTGTGCGGTGTGTGGGGAAGGAAATTGTCTAAAACCAATTAAACGTTTATTTAAAGACCAACTATTGTCTATAAAATGACATGAAATTCCCATGTAAGAATTTCGTTGGAAAGAATCCGTCCACACATCGGAGCAAATATTAACTTTGTGCCCCAAGGTGGATAGAAATTTTCCAACCTCTCTTTTTTTGTCAAAAAACTGACGGTTGTTAGATCTTTGAGCAGTAGAGGGGGGAATTCTCTTTGTAGCAACATTAAAAGCGGTTTGCATAGTAACTTCATATTTTTTGTCATTAAAAAAATTGAACGGCAAATGTTTCATTGCCGCCCATCTTACCATAGCATCGGTAACATTTTTCGGATCATATTTAAATAGCGGCGTACCTGTTTGAGACGATGAGCCGGCGAGGAAGTTTATTTGGCTTTGGGACTTAGAATGCTCATATTCCACGGGGTGTTTTGCCTTCAAATGGCGATGGAGAGTACCATATCCCCCACCGATAACAAATGGATAGACTTTATCGCAATAGTTGCAATATGCTTTGAACTCACTTGTCTCAACGGTAGTGGTCGGATCATTAGGATTTGAAATTACCACCGGGACCTTCTTGAAATGTTTTGTGAAAATCTCGGATTTCAACTTGGGAGGCATCTTTTTCTTTTGTCGTCCTGCGGGAGGAGGAGCATCGGCGTCCTCCTCATCATTGTCGCCAACTTGGCCTGTGCTAGAAAGGGGGGAATTGATGCGATCCATCATCGCCTTCGTCCGACGATAGATTCACATAGTACTCGAAACGCAAAGCCGAATGTGAATGCCCCCCTTGTTGGTCGTCGTCGGCGAGGGCAAGTAACAAGGCCGCATTTCGATCTTCTTCCTCCTACGAAAATTATACAACTAAGTAAAAATACTAACACAAAAATAAAAACACATAGACACATAGATGTTGAAAAATGAAATTATGAATTTAATAAAAATGAATTAACAAAAAACTAAAACATATTATAACTTACTTGAGCTCGAAGAGCGGCTAGCCTTCCCACCTTCTCCGCAACTTGTGCTCTAGAAGGAGCACGTCGACGACGAGTATCACTTTGATCTTGGGCAATTCCCTTGCCCCGATCACCACCACGACGAGATGAAGACATGATATAAATATTTATAGAAATTGAAAGTGGAGAATAGAGAGTAGTGAGATTGTGTGAAGATGATAACGTGAACAACGTGAGTAAATTATGAGCGCAAATAACGTAAACAACTTGAGAGAATGAGGATGGAGAATAGAGAAATTGAGATTAAGAGAAAAATTCTTATTAACACAAGAATGGGTGAGTAGAAATGAAGAGGAGGGGGGTATATATAAGGGAAATTGTGATTAAATTTAAAAAAAAAAAATTCAAATTTTGAAATTTTGAAAATCCGGCGGAACCACCGGTTTGCCGCCGGAACCGCCAAACCGCTAGTTTTTCGGTGGAAACCGCCGGTTTCGCCAACGGTTTTCTGACAAAAACCGGCGGTTTCTGACCAGTTTCTGAAAAGCCTATGGTTAGGTCGGAAATAGCCTGAAAAGTTATCGGGAACCGCCAAACCGGCGGTTCCGGCGAAACCGGCGGTTCGGAACCGCCGGTTACGGTTTGCCTAGAATTGAAACCTGAACCCTAAACCTGAACCGGTCCGGCGGAACCGGCGGTTCCGGTCACGGTTCGAACCGCCGCCGACAGTTCCGGTTCCGGTTCGGAACCGCCGGTGATGGTTCCGGGCCGGTTCAGCCGGTTCGGTTCGGTTTGGTGACGTCTAGGAATCAGATATCTACAGTTTTCCCATCCCCTATTCGTATGAAAAACCCAAAAACTAGATTTGAGGCCTAGGGTTTATTTCCAAGTGTTATGCGTAAAAGCAGAATGTTAATACTCACTATTTTTTTAATTAATGTGAAATTTCACCTAACCAAGAAAGCCACATAGATTTGTGAAATTACACCTCAAAACTCAATGGCAGGAAAAACTTTTGGAACAAAATTAACCAAAAATTGAAACATTAGGTACATGTATGCAAGTAACTAAGGATGAGCCATTTTCTTTGAAACGGTCAAATGATGGGCCATGATGAAGAACAAATACAAATGTAATGTGACATTGAGTGCATTATTTATAAGAAATGAGAAAAATGATAGTAGTAAAATTTATTCATTCATTCATTCACGTGGCAAAATATAAAAGATGCTTGCTAGTGGATTATTATCTGTAACTAAACGACTATCACTTTCCGACAATAATATACTGTGATTCAGAAATTCATGGAGTAAGTGGTTTTTTTTTTGTGGGGGAAAAGAGGAAGCTTTTCTCATTAACAATTCTCTTAATCGGATTTTTAAATTTCCACTTTTGGTTTCATGTTTAAATTTAATTACTTATATTAACAGCACAAAAGTGGTACTTTAATGGAGTAGTAGTATTAGTTAATTTCTTTAAAATTGAGATTTTTGTGTAAAATTACCAATTTGACCCAAAAGATAGAGCGAAATACTTAATTAATTTTATTGGAGCAATTTGTTGAAAAAGTAAAACACAATCATTATCTAGAATAGAAGGTCATTATGATTTATGGCCACAAGCATTATGAAGATAATGCACATAGTGTTTAGTTATATACTATTCTTATCTATGCTTCCAATTCACGATATCTTCTTGTTCCCATAATTATGTGACTATCATCAAGTATTTTTAGAGCTCAAGTCTCCACTGTGTTGTTACATATACAAATTACATGTGTGTGTTTGCATTTTTGTATTTTAATTATTATATCATTGCATCCTGTATTTTTTGCATATTCATGATGTTTAATGATGAAAAAAATACTTTTCATTATATATATTAAATGAAATGAAACATTCTATACAGTAGAAAATGTATTTTAAGTACTAATTCCGGGTGTGAAGGATTATTCCATTTGTTTTAAATTTGTTATAAGTAGAGATTACGTAATTCCGTGCATCAGTTAAATTAAGATACCATACAATAATAAATTAAAAATTAAGTGCGATCTCCGGACAACCTCATCTAATTTTTTACTTTTACTAAAATGTCATCTGTAATTTCCTAGATTTGAATTGTCAAAGCCGGACACGTAGGGATTTAATTAAGGGGGTGACATGACAACATATGCTTTTGATTATTAGTAATTTGGGGTTACAATTCGTGCGTGTTGTGTCGTTATCGTGTCGACACGATAACAACAAATCCGAACACGACCTGTTAAGAAAACTCTAAACACGAACACGAACACGACCCGCTACCCTCAGACACGAACACAAACACGACACGAATCACTTCGGGTCAACATGACACGATAACAACACATATATGACACGACACTATATTAATATTATTTCTTAACGTGTAACACGAACACGACATTATACTAATACTAAGTGCTCCATTAGACTAAACCTAATTTAAATTTTAAAATAAATAAAATAATAATATTATAAGATTATTTCTTAACGTGTAACATGACCACGACTAGGACACGAACACAATAAGCTTTGACACATACCCATTAATTTCGTTCAAATTCATGTCGTGCCAAAAATTGTTAGCTCAATTAGAAATGTACATCTAATTCACTCTATAGGTTTTAGTTACAGTTTAAAACTTGAAAAAAATACCAGTATTAATTGATACTCCACTTAAAATTCATTTAATAGATGGAATAACTGTATGAACTCTTTTAAGAGAATCGTGTCGTTATGATAATACTTTAATAAGACAAATGAGTCTCGATTGTTGTAACAATAGACTTAATCGATATTTTGAATATTTTGGCACAAATATAGATGTTTGTGGAAATGGGATAATTAATAACGTAAATCGGAATTCTGCACGGACGTCCGCAATTGCGTTGACGCCCGCGGAATTCTGCTCGGAATTCCCGTGGTACATGATTGTCGAAGATGAAGGTCCAGCACTGACTGAGTGGACCAACAAGGACGCTGATGCTGCGGGTCCAAGCCACGGCGTGGCCACTGGCAATGTCCGCATGGGGATACCCCACGACGATGTCGATCGAGTCTGTGCATTCGCCGACATGCGCAAAAAATAAGCTCATGTTCGACTTCAGAACGATATTATTGAAGAAGTATGACAACGGAAGGGTCGTCGTTGATGTGGGGGTGAAGCATTATTGAATTGTATTTTTTTAATTTGGTGAAATATACTTTTCCTTTTTTTTATTAATGGAATATTTTTTCCTATTTGTGTCGACTATTTAATTCCATAAATTTCTTACTTCCGGAAATTGTTTAATTTGTGAATTTGTGAATTTTTTTAATTATGGGAATTCCATAAGGAATTACGCCACTTTACAGTGAGAATTTCTTATGACGTGGCATGAGGTGTTTTTGGAAATTTCGTACCAAGGTGGATGCTCTTATGGCTCTAATTTATGTGAGTGCGCTAAGCTTAGCTAAACAACATCATGACTTGCTTATTAAATAGCCACGTCATTTTCAATTGGATTTACCAATTCATGATTAGGGGATCACTATAGACATAAAAGTTGATAACGATTGCATAAAGCATAGTGTTCAATAAGTCAACCCATATAACTACAATTTTCCACGTGTCAGATATGTAGGGGATCCAATGCCCCCTCGACTTGACATGTCCCTCCGTCCTAATATTTTGCCTAAACTTAGTAGTATTAAAAAGTGTATAATCTTGAATAGTTTATAAGATTATTATATTCTAAGTTAATCGATTCGTATTTAATTTGTAATATTCTCACCGTCCCATAATAGATGGCATTATTGAGTAATGACACAAGATTTTAGGAGTTGTTATTTTGTGTGCTAAGTGGAGAGAGAAAATAATATATTTATATTAATGTGAAAAATAATTTTTTCTAATAAAGGAAATGTGACATCTTTTGTGGGACAAACTAAAAAAGAAAGTGTGACATCTATTATGGGACGGATGGAGTAGTTTATAAAATCTTTATGTCTTAAGTTAATTGATTTGTATTTAATTTTGAGATCTTTCAAGGTATATGAAATATTTTGACTTTTGATAAATCATTAATTTTAATATCTCCCTTAATTTATTACTCACTCTATTACTTGGGGATAATACTGATTTTAATATGAAATTAGTAAAGTATAAGAGAGAAAGAGGAAAATAATTGAAGCTGAGTTTAAATCTAAGGGTCGCGTCACAAAAGATTCGAACATGGAGCTGAGTTTTGGTCTTAGGCATTACCTCTCTACCGCTTGGCCAACTTACACACACGGGATTTACCTTATTGTATATACATACAACCAACACACACAATACACACACAATACAACCCACTCACACACAATATACACATTGCATATACATACAAGCAACACACACACAATACACATTTACAATATTGTGTGCAATGTGCATATTGTGGGTGTGTTATGTGTGCGCAATGTGTGTTATGCATGGTGTGTAATGTGTCTATATGTATGTGTGCTCCGAAACAGTGCTCAAATCGTTACGCCTTTCGCACGGGTCATAACTTACCCGACAAGGAATTTCGCTACCTCAGGACCATTATAGATACGACCACTGCTCAACAGGGCTTCAGTCGCCGGCTCCCCTGTCATCAGATCACCGAGATTCTAGCGCATTGCACGTACTTTGGATAAATAGACATATCTCTCTATATATAAAATTTGATGTAGAAATATATGACTCGAATTTTTGTATTATTATCTTGGATCCACAATTAAACCTATAGATCCTTGGATGCGTATAGTATGTATGCAGTGTGTAGTAGATTTCATTCCATTCCTATATCATTTAGTTAACAAATATAGGAATAAAAGCAATCAAAGAATAACCATTTCATTTTTCTCGTCTTCTTTGTGTCTAACAAATAAATGAATTGTCATTCCATCCCACCATATATAACATTCCATATACATTTAATTTTAATTTCATCATACTAATTATACTAAGGATAAGAAACCTCTATTTCATTCGTCTTTATTCCATTTCACTTCATTTTATTCCATCATACGATCGACCTAATTTGCAAACTTAGGAAATAACCTTTTTTTCACTCCCTTATTTTGGATTTGTTAAAATGGGCTCAAGTAGCTCCTGGATTTTGATTGTGGATGATATTCAGATGGAAGTAATAACTTTCTTATAATAACAAAGGGCTGAACACTTGATGGTTAGGATTAAATCTTAAATATTAAACTCCATCAAGTGTAATATAAAATATACTAATGGAACCCAAAATGATGAGTTTGTTTTGATATTCATTGATTATTTTCTAAAATAAAGTAAGGGTTCCAAGAGAACTTCGAGAGCATATTAATTTCAAGATGTGTGCATTTTAAAACAAAAGAGAAATTAGATCCTTCACGATAGAAGCTAAAAAACATCAACAAATTTCATTTTTGTAATCGTATATATCTGCATTTCCAGGTACTAAGTATCAGTGATTAACAATAATAATACATGTGATTCAAAAAATTTCAGCAGCGACACTCAAACCTGAACAGAGACTGCAAGTGAAGTTTAATTTATCTTATCAAATTACCTATTAAATAACTAGAATTGGTGAAGACTTATTTTTTGAAAAAAAGAAGAAAAATCTATTGACCTTTACTGCTTCACAGCAGTAGTTTCTTTAATAAAAATCCCTCCTGGCTGGGTAAAGTTACCCGTTGAAAGTACTCAAATATTTCCACATACGCTACGAGCTCCCAGCATGTCCGCAGTTCCAAATAATCAAAACGCGAAACCCATCCATGCCATCACCGAAAATGGAAGATAGTCACACATCGAATCACGACACCTTCAGTTCAAACAGCATTCTATACAGTTTTGATGAGATTTTTTTTCTCTCCAGCAACTGCTTCGTTTTCCAAGATTCTGTGATATGCTACATTTCCAGCTTCTGAAGATGCAGTATTTACATGCACAAGCAACCTAACTAATCATAGAACTACCTGGGTCCTGTGCACAACAAAATACTACCATTATGTTTTACATAGTTTCTCTTGGCTCTCAAAAGTAGTGACAAGTAAGCTAATGACTACATAGAGAAGAAGATGCCAATAAACAATCTTGTAATGTACAATCTAACGGTCACATAAACCACTGCAAAGATGTTCACAATACAAGCAATCAAGTATTGCCAATTTAGTTCTACTTTCTGGGTTAAACTTATCAACAGCACACACGCATATAAACCACATTTTTGAACATGGTGGATATTCCCTCTAGGAATAACACCATTTTAAAATCTAAGACTGCAAAAAATGGCTTCTACTTCAAGATCAATGTTAAATAAAGTGTATGAAGAGAGAACATGCATACGTTGAAAATTTCAATAAACACTCAAGACAAGAAAATTTGTAGAAACAATCTGCTGGGATCCCATTGGCCGTCGTTTAACCAACTGGTCATATTATATCAGTGACTTAAGCTTTAACCAAATGCAGTATTAAGAGTCTCATGCTATTTCTAACGTACTACTCCGTATAATTTATAGAACTTCAATGAGCCTAACATAAGTAGAACTTCAATGAGCCTAACATAAGTCTCTTATATATATCCACCAAATACTCCTCTCATTGTGTCTTCCTTTGCCGCCAAGTAGGCTCCATTATACCACATCGATGAAGCCCCAACTCAAACCGTACCTTTCTTTTGAGCTCTATTCATCACTTTGTGCTGTCCCTAAACTGCCACCATGCTGTCATTAAAACTCTAAGGGTGCGTTTACTTTGAGTTATTGAATGGATTGATAAAAACAATCCAAGCTAATCCACTGTTTACTTTGATCAATTGATTGAGTTTGTTTGACTGTCTTATCCTTCAAATACTCAATCTTGTGTGTTTTATCAGTCCATACTATCACTAAAAGTAAAACCCCCCTAAGGGGAATCCAAAAATCCAAAACCCTAAGGTACAATCCCAAACTTTGGTGAATTTTACCTTTGGTACATTAGCATATCTCATAAATATGGTTGTCAAAGTGGTTTTCTCTATATTCTGGGCATAGAGCATAGTAAGCCTGTAATGTTCTCCTCCTAGGGCTTAAAGCTATGCCGGTAATGAAGATTCATCACAGCAGCCTAAGATGATGTCCTAATATTTAGTTATCATCACCCATTGCAGAGAGCTATTCTTAGTATTCAAACAGCAATATCTCTAATTTTAACTTGATGAACTGCTAAAATTCGACGTCTATCTCCTATGTGTAGAGTGTTGGAAGAACTAGCCATATTAAAAAGAAAAAGAATGTGTAGCCTAGTAGTTTCTTTCTTTTAAGAGGTCGCAAATTTAGTAAACATATAAAATTGATGAATGTGATGAGCCATGAATTCATGCTACTTGATATGTTTTTGAGTAGCAAATAGGTTAATTGATATGGTCTAAATCGTGGATGTGTGTGCCACACACGCACAAGCATATAGACCTGACCGAGTGGTGAATCAGGCGATTTGTTTAATCACATAACCATTTCAGTCTGATGCATGCCTTCCCTTTTTCTTATTAAAAAAACAACAATTACAAAATCAAAAAAGAAAATATTACAAATGGACGAGAAACATCATCTTCAGTTGAAACATGTTCCAATGCTAGAACAGGTTTAAAAGTATCGTATTATAAAGGCCAAATCCCTAAGATTAGCTTAATGGAGGAGCTATCATGAAATCCATGCAATATATGGATACGAATAACTCAATTGGATTATTCCAACAGTTCTTGAATTTTGAATTCATGTTGGAATATCTGTCAAATTTTTTAGATTCGAATAGTTGGTTCTGCTGCACTAATTTCATTGCACAGATTATTTTCTGTTAGAGGGTGTTTGTTTTCTTGTGTAGGTATTCATGAAACAGCAAAATTGTGTCAGTATTGGCCGATTCGAAACTATCCTGATTTGAATGGAACCCAATTTACATTAAACTCACATATAAGATAGTTAGCTTAGGCTAACAATGCAATCACCTGTGAAATCTATTCATCACCTGCCCTGCACAATTCTGTAGTTAAGGATTAGGTCTTCAGATTTCTTCCATATGTAAGCCCGAACAGTGGCCAAGCTCATGTCTGGAGGTAAAACCTGGAGCATCAGTAGAGAAGTTAACATGGGAGAAATAAAAACCCCACGCTTCATCTATACAGAATATGTACATTCCAACAATATTCCATGTAATAAGAGAGATCTATCAATAATTAAGGGACCAGAAAAGTAGTATTTGAATGTGAAAACAGCAAATTGCAAGTGGAGGTGCTAATATGAGGACCACAAAGGCAATGACAGAAAAATTCAAAAGCTTCCCATGTTTCAGCTTTTAGCTTTCAGGCATTTGAAATATAGACAATCATGATATTGCAAGTTCAGGAGCAGTAATGCAAGAACAGCCTTTCAATAGAGCCATCCCAAATAGAATGCACCCCAAGCTTTTCTTCCACGAAAAAAATACTAATTACTCTTAGGTATTGAATCAATAAGGTAAAACTTTCAGATGCAAGTCACAGTCTCTCTGTCACAGAAAAATCAAACAACTTACCTGGTTATTGCAAAGAATCTCAATAGAAGGCCTGAGTTTTTGCCAGGGTTTCAGCCCAGATCGCAGAGAAACATCTCCTACAACTGCATGTGGAATCTGAACTCCAGGTGCATTTGGAGCAAAAGTTCCATCAGCATTCAGACTATCCATTGGCTTGTCAAGAAGCATCTTTTCTACCACATAGTTGACAACCTAAAACAAAAGGCAGGGAAACCAAAAGATGAGCCAGTAGAACACTTCCTATTAGGGATCCACATAAAGAAGAAGAATGGGCCCCACAACTTATTTCCATTGGCACTGCTACGGTGCTACTGCACTAAAATTCCTTAACCCAGATAATATTTTTTCGTGGGGGCAAATCCAATACTTAGATGCTTATATCGAGAGTCTTAACAGGTTCATAAACCAAGCAAAAGGTAGAGCATTCAACACTTTAACCTTCACATAATGAGTGATTTTTAATCGCCAGAGATATTGGAAGACTTTCTATATAATGTATCAATGTCCAAATAATTGTGGACAATAAACTTGATTCATGTAAGTCACCAACTAACATAAAATTTGCATTTTTTATAGCAAGCATACTAAGGCAGTAGCAATGTTATCAAATAGCGGATATGGCGGCGCCATGGCGCTATGGCATGGCGTTCGGTGGTGGAAACGCCATAGCGCCATGTCGCTGCCATAGCACCGCCATATCCGACATTTGACAACATTGCGTGTGTACTGCATTTAGGAATAAGGCATTATGCAAGAAACATGGTGGTTAGAGTGGTATATTATGCCTTATTAATTGTTTAAAGTGTTTTAGATGTTATATTTTTAATATTTTTTAATTTTTGAATTATATATAAATATATAAGTATTATTTTATTTATTTAATTTTTGACCGCCATATCCGCCATACTAATACGCCATATCCCTGTGGCGGTTTTTAGGCAAACCGCCATAAGCCGCCATACGAGATTGATAACATTGGGCAGTAGACACAGGCAAATCTGCATGGTTGAAAATTAAAATCTATTTTCGTTTCATCAATTTATGGACTATAATATTGACATTATTAGAAGACAATACTCGCTAGCTTTGCGCAAATCAACAACCAGCACAAAAGTTACATTTTTATTGCAAGCGATAAGGCACCAACCCAGACAAATTTGCACAGTAAAAAACTATATGTCTATTTTCGTTTCATTTAAAAAATCACAAGTACTCAAGTGACTATCACTGAGGTATCAAGGGGAAATCTTTACCTTGTGTATTCTCAAAATGCGAGGAGCACTCAGTTTCCCTTGTGTGAGGACTTGCACATTAGAACCTTCACACGGATGCAAATAGAAGCTACATCTGCAACAACAAGAAAAACACATGGGATTGATACAACAAGAGTGCTGAGACAAGCCAAGCATAGAAAAAACACTGAAACAAGAATTGCTCCAATTATACTACTTGCCAAACACCAGTCACGTCATATTAAGCGAATATGAGAGTGGGGAAAGATTAATATACAAAACTATAATTGCAAATTACTTGCTCAAAATCTTACACAAACAATTCAGATAAGAAAAAAAAGTTCAAGATAGCTTTATCCTATTCTTGGGTTGAGCAAACCACAACCAAGCAAATAGAGAACTTTGGCAAGCATAAGCCACAAAAGTTTTCTGCCCGAGAAATGCAAGACAAGCCATTCAAGAAGTAAAGAGGATTACTTGGTATTTTCCCTTGGAGGAAGGCGGTTATTCAGCACACAATCAAGAACCCACCAAGGGAAGTCTTTCTCATCTTCAGTTCCATCTAAGTCAGTAATTTTCTTTCTCCAGGGTCCTCCCTGAGAGCCTTCAGTAACAATGGAAGGAGGGGAAGCTGCTAAAAATTCAAAGGGTGGATATACTGCAGAGTCATTCTCTGAATTCCCATCTCCTTCTACTCGGGACAGGGTTAAAGTTCTTGTAGATATTTCCTTTCCTGGCGAGATTTCACCGTTAGCTAAATTTTGAGATCCAAATTTCTGCCTTCTTTTAGTTAACCAATGTGCCAACAGCCCTTTGAGGGTTTCTCTTGCCAAATTGATCTACATATTTGCCAAAGGACAACTTAACTTAGTTTCCAATAATAACAAATGACAAGAATAAGAGATTCAGAAAGGTTGTGCATGTTTATGAACTCAGTCATAGCTAATACACTAGAAGTCAAACATAAAAAAACTCAAAACTTGCGGTTCAGAGGGAGTAGGGATCAAGAGAGGATATATAGACATAAATATATGTTTGTGTGAGAGAGAAAGTACCTTGTCATCCTCAGGTTTCCCAGCAATCCCTAGATCTGCAGAGTACATCTCAGCAGAAAAACATTGCGGCGTGTCTAAGTGCACAGACAGACTCCCAAGCCTTGTATCTACCGAGAACCATGTCGGAACATTCACCTGAATAGGACCAATAAGTCAAAATGTATAGGTAAGAATGGGAGATCCTAACGAAAAGTACATACCATCTCAAACAATTCCTCTTTCTTCTTCTCAAAAGGAACCTGAAAAATCAAAACAAACAAACTCCGATAACATAACATGGAACTGCAAACTACTGGAAGTACTAACAAACTCCCACCAGACCTCCCACTGAAAGTTCTAACGAAATAAAGTTATTAAGTTCATGCACATCACTAACCTCTCCATAATTTTCAGTGACCAAACCTCTTGTGATTTCCCACAACTTTACTGTACCAGCAGTGTCCTTGAAATTGTAATGGCAGAATTTAGATAACTGAATTTACAAGATGAGCAATAGCTGTAGGGAAACTGAAACATTGAATAGAGGGTAAGAAAGGAATCATCGTCAAGTTACCTTTGTCAGGACGTGTCTTTTATTATTTAAAATCTCATGTTGCACTATAGCCGAAGTTCCACAAATGGTAAGAAACGGTTCCCTATACACAGGAACCTATAGAAACTTAAATAGTCAATTGCTTACTTTGCAAAATCATACTAAAATTGTATGAGAATCCAAAATATTAATTTCATCAAAACCTTAATAACATACAGGTCATGAAAGGTATTAGGAAATGTTCTTTGGTGAGCTGGTACATATTCAGACAGCATATAAAACTCACTATGGTTACCAATTAGTCCTTTATTCTAGAATAGATCACACACAGTTCAATAAGGAGCTACTAATACCCCAAATACAACTATGCCTAGGGGAATGACCGAAAAGGCAAAGGGATGTTAGGTTAACATTTCAAGCCCTCTTTTGCTTTCCCCAAAAGGAAGTAAAAACATTTAAAACCATTTTCTCTCTAAAATACCTTTTTTCTATCTCACATAAGTTATTAGAGTTCTCAAGACGTTTTGCAAAAATAATTTCCCAGAATATCTTCCCCTTAAATTAAACATCCATAAAAAATCCGAAGTATTATACTAAGCAAGTTCTGAAAGAAAATAGTTGCATTTAAACAGAAAGATACATCCAACTAAGTCTTATGTTGTTGACACTGAATCTGAAAATATGTAAAGATGAACAGAAATATACGACTCACAGGTGTAGAACCTTCTAGTGAAACCCTTGCTCTTGAAAAGGACAAGTTGCCTGCTAAAAATGAGCCACCTCTTTGGAATACTTTAAGGGGATTATGTGCTTCTGCAGGCCATCTATGTACAGAAGAATCCGTTGTGGAAACCCATATACCATCACCATGCAGTTCTAATTTCAATATAGGATGTTCTTTTGAACATAGCAATATACTTTCTCTTGTTGCCAAATCAGTTAAATACAACTACAGAAAGAGGTAAAGTTATAAACATAAGCACACAATATGGGGAGGCTCGTATATTCATAATGCTAAAGTTAGCCACACTCACAGAAAGGTCCCTCCCACCACTATAAACATGACTAAATGATGGAGTAGCAGCTAGTGCCCAGACAGAGTCTGTGTGCACAGCATAGGAATGAATGCATCGCTGTTGAGCAAGATCCCACAACCTGTGAAGTTTCCAGCCAAACAATTATAGAAATCAAAGAATGAACAAAAAAAGCACACAGTCATACCATGGTTTATGCTTCCTGCAGTAAGAGAGGTATATGCAAAGATAGCACATACCTGATCATAGAATCAGAGGAGCCAGATAAACAATATCTGCAAATCAAGAGAGCATGAGCTATACATATGACATATCAACATTTGACATGTATTGTTTCCTATTGCGACAAACAACAAAGAACCTAAATGGAGCAATCTCAACTAGACAAATATTTTGGCTTACTACTAGTGTCTGGATTTCATGCGAAACTACTTTTCATTAGCACCATACAGACAAGTTTCATGGTTTCTCACAACACTTAGCAGTATTATCATCCCACTAGGACGGAAATAGAGATTGCAAGAGTAAATATTCACCTGCACGGCTGCAATACTTATACTAACACAAAGCGATTAGCTTTGAGCTGAACATGAATTTCAGTATAATATAACTTAAGCGGAGTACCCGAACCAATCTAAAATTAACTGCCAAAGTTGATTTATTTAATTTTTTTCAGTGTAAATATTTGTCACAAAAGACTGATACCACAGGACCCTGAAGTATCCTTAAAGACCCCCCCCCCCCAAAAAAAAAAAAAAAAACTAACCTGCCTGTAGAATCCAACAACAGTGCCCTGATATTATCTGTGTGTCCTCTTAGCTTCATAGTTTTAGAGCCCGTCCTGGGGTCCCAAACACACACAACCTATGAAATTCATCACACAACATGGGATAAATTAAAAAGCTGTTGATCAATCAATAGATTAAGATGTCATATTCAATGAACAGCACTGATAAAGTTTGAAAAGAAGCATCATTTATTATCGACCTTTCCCATGACATGAACTAAAAGTAATAATATCGACCGAAATTTTAGACAAACAACCAGAGCTCACCTTCTCAGTTCCACCAGAAACAAGAAGTGTTCCCCGGTCGTTTGTTGCCAATGCATAAACTGACTCTTTATGGCCTTTTGCAGCAATAGGAACATAGCCTTGGGATTGGGTGGCATGCACAGAAACGTTATTACTTGAGTTGATAGGACGGAGATTAGTACTCGACAAAGATCCCAAACCATTAGTACTAGTTGAACAATCATCTGCATTTGCATCATTTGCTTTGGAAATGGGACTCAGTGAGGCTTCCAGATCCCATATGAAAACCTCCCCACCAAGGCCTCCAGAGGCACAGATGTTGCTCTATACATAATAGAGAAGAATCATAAACTGATGTCTGGCACAATATCAGATTCTTAGAATATTAATGTATTTGTAGAAAGACTACATTTTTCTCTGCCGCCGCCAGGCAAGTGACATAGTCAGAGTGTTGATGAAACGTCCTGGCACATATTCCGTCAGACAAGCGATTCCATACCTATTGTTAGGACAGCAAAAAAAAACAAATAAGTTCATCTTTATTAAGAAAAAGAGCATCATGAAATAAATGTGAACTTCACTCACTTTAACAGTCGTATCAGAGGAGCAAGAGACCAACGTATTACCACCCGTCAGAACTGCATCATTGACCTGCCCCAGCAACATGTTCCAAAATAAACCTCTAAGGAGATTATTAATGCATTAAAGAATTCTGAAGTTATGGATTCAAATTATCAAGCAACTGTAAATCCTAATCCATAAATTATTAGTTTGCTTCAGGGAACCAGTTCAATATGGGCTAATTGCTCAAATGGTATGCATTGAGGCAATGATCAAGTACAAACTTAGACAAAGTTTATGGGGGCCAAATATGGAAGTGAGATGTGGAGAAGATATCATATACCTCTGATCCTATATTACTATTAGCCTCTCTCAGTAACAATTATAATATAAGAAAATGACAAACAAGTGACTTAACCAAAGATGAAAGAACTTGTACCCAATCAACATGAGACTCAAATGTAGCAGAGAAAGTAGCAGAATCCTCAGATAATGTCCACCTCTTCAATGTACCATCACGACTACCAGTGAAGAGGTACTCATTTCCTTCTTTTTCTGTAGATTTCGATACGGCCAAGCAGTTTATGCCAGCACAGTGCTGCAAATAAATAAAAATGTGATAGATGTGACTTATATAATCAACATCCCTTGAACAAAACAAATGTATCATAAAAGAAGTGGTAATTCGTAATTATTAATTTGTTATGTAATAGTGTTCCATTATAGTATATTCCCTTTTGTCAGCAGAAGCAGACTAAGAAATGTTTGATCAATTATATTATCTGCAGACATTTCTTAGCTTTGTAAATTGTAACAAGATGATGCAACAAGGAGTCTACTTTGATAAAGGACCAAAACACTCATGTAGAGGAAACAGGGTCCGACCATATATCACCTTCCTAAGCATACATAAGCACTAAACTTTCCTGTTGTATCAAGATCACTTCAAAGTCGAAAGAAACACAAGTACAAACTGCAGCACTTCAACGCCAGTTATTACTTGATACTTATTAGATTTTGGTCATAAAAACAATCAACAGAAAAGTAATGTACAATCAAGAAAAGCTGAATCATTCTTCATAACCTACTGTTATGGGGAAAGCAAGCAGCAAAAATTGAAAATGTGTCATGCACTTACAGTTCGCAGATAAGGTAAAAAGCCCATAAAACAGAAGCTTGATACAGCAGATATTCTTATCTTATCAACGACAATTGAAGGGATAGAATTTTATCTGAACTAATTAATTAAAGTGGTTTACCTTTGTATCATCTGCATCATTCAATACATATGTCAACCTCTTTTCCTTGCGAGTACGAACTGAATTAGATGTGTTTCCTGAACTGCCAACGCGATGCATTGCTGAAATGGCTGAAGACATCAGAAACAGTGATTGCATCTTTATCTTGACAATCAAAATTCTACTACCATATAGGCTTATTACAGGATAAGCTAGAATCATTTTAAACATGGGAAATAGAGACTACCAAGGAATTGATTTCTTGTTAAAGCTAATTACACTTTGAAATGATCAATCAATTACTATATATTAACTGAAAAAGTACCACAAAAATGGAAAGTACAAGTTTTCCCCCTTAAACCCACTTGCAGATATTGACTAACTATATTCCTCCCTCCGTCCCATTAAATATGAAACATTTGGTTGTCGGCACAGGATTTTATGTAGATTTTATGTAGTGTTGTTTTTTGAGTTATTGAAGAGAGAGTAAAGTAAGAGAGAGGAAAAAGTAGAGATGATGTTGTTTCCATATTAGGAAACGTTTTATTTTTAATGGACAACCCAAAAAGGAAAAATGTTTCATTTTTAATGGGACAGGGGGAGTACATATAAACTCCACAAATTTTTTATAAATTAATACTAAATAAGTCTCCATTTAATAATATAAGTATTAAAATATCATGTAATGCATGCTAGTATTATATTTAACAAATAGAATAATTATTCAATATTGACAAATGACAAAAGTAATTAACTATTGATACACATCATGCTGACTAACCCATTCTAATTCAGGAATTATTGAAAATTTGCATATTAACATGTGCTGATCATTTAACAACTGATTTTGGAAAATGAATGGTTGTATGTTTGATTATCGAAATAGCACTGAACTTAACCACTAAACATTAATACTATATCAATATTAACAATTATGATTAGCATTATGTTGCGCTAGGAAAATAAAACTAAATTTAAACACCTTAAGAAATATTATGAATGTTCATATGATATATGATTTGAGCATATAACGACAATATCTTATTTTCTTAATGAATTAATACCAAATGTTGGGTATTTAGAACAGTTGTAATATAATTATCAATTCTAGATCACAATGATAACATTTTTCTACAATGGGCCAACCTAGTCGCGTCACTTAGCCCACAACTATGTGCGGTGAAACAACCCACTAAGTGGACCGCATTATCATTTTTATTTGTCCATCACTCTAGTGCTGGGCAAGATCTAGGTGCCTATAACTAGGGGAATGTCTTAACGCTAATGATAAGTACTTGATCAAATGATAGTCTTTACCACCTAATCTATTTATAGCATAGAATGCTTTATAGGAGTCATCTGCGGAAGCAACCTGGTCAACTCCCTACACATCTTAATCCTCTTGCTTAACTACTATCATTATCACTTTTTCACAGTAAAAGAAAAATGAACATATTTTACAATCTACTGAATCTAGCCAACGTTATCGCAGTCAGTTTCAGAAAAAGAAAGGAGATGTTGAGCAACCACCAGTCCATGCTGCTCTACGTAAGCATTAGTATTATCTTTCTTGTTGTGATTTTATTTTAATTTTGCAACTTCCAGGAACAGGGGAAAATCAAGAAGATGCTAACTTTATATAGCCAGTCTCTGTGATAACATATGGTCAGAACTAAGTGCAGGTACTGGGTGGTTTCTCAACAACATTAATGATAAGGAATTAATCAGATTATTATTGTAATACCATCTTTAAATTTTAAAGCATATGACCCTATAAGAACATCTATATCCAAAAATTTTAAACTGACACAAGAAAATCTGTAAGGGGTTCTTTTCTAAAATCAAATACTCAAATCATCTCCGCATTGTATTTAATATCAAGTCAATAACATCAAATATATCTACCTCCAGCTACACTCAAACCTTTGCCTTGACAGGCTATTTCGAAGTCCAATTGATCCAGCTCAGTTTTGTGCTATTTATTTAAGAACCCTCTAAATACCATGGTCATTCCGTTCACTAATTCCTTGACTTTTTGATTGAGAATGAGAACAAAATGATACCTTTAAGTTTAAACTGAAAAGGAACTAGGGCTAAAGTAGGTGATACGTCCTGCAGGGCTTATTACTGACTATTACATTTGGCATTTTATAGCAAGAAATAATTTAGCACCTGTACCCATATATCGTCATAGCCATCTAAAGATAAAGACCCTATACAGTAGTTCTTACTCTGACATAGTTGCAATTTTCATCTACTTGCAACATAGCCATCTAAGATAAGGAGTAAGGACCCTATAGTTCTTACATAGTTGCAATAGTAACAATAATAACAACAAAAATAATACTAATACTGATACTGATAAAAAAATAAACAAAAGGATTAACATTCACATTTATATAGGTTAAAGTTTCTATAAAAACTAAACTGCTTCAATTTCCATTGTTTTGGTTACCGAGTTCACTACAATCAGGCAACCAGAAAATGCTTAAGGTGCAACTTAATTAGACATACAATGGAAAGAACGAAAAAGGGAACTAAACCCTTAACGAGGTAATCAATATGCTCTTTATTGAATGACATACAAAGAATAATTATCACCACACAATGACCTTTGAGGAAATGTAACTTCCAGGATTCAAAATGAGATTCTGTATAGATGAAACCGGAAATAAAATTGTTAATGATGGCTGAATGAGCGGAGTGAACGAGAGCCAGAGTGCTGAACACTAAATCTAGAAGCCAAGTTGCATCAATTTAAAGTCAACACGGATCATAACAGAGAAGCACATAAAAACAAGTGACAGTCGCAGACACTGAACAACAGGCAGGCAACCCAGAAAAGAAAAAAAAAAGACCTAAAGAAAAACAGTAAGACAAAACGATCGCAATTGAAGAGACTGAGAAGGTAAAACGAGGAAAAAATCCAAATAACAGAAAAATCGAAGTGATAAAAGAAGAATTGCCTACTTTGTTGGCTTAAGCGGCGGAATTCGGAGCTAGATAACGAGTCAGCGCAGGCAGATTCGTCGGCCGCGAGGTCTAAGACGGCAGAGCAACAGGTGAAATAAAAGAGAAGCACAGATACTTCGAGGTCGGTAAAGGGAGTGTGGTTCGGTGGGAAGGGCGGCGGAGGGAGGGTGGCGGAGGGCGGCGACGGGAAAAGGAGAGTGGAGATGGTTGTTTGTTTCCAGTCCCAAATTGGGGACGAAATGCTCTACCAGAAGACCCCAAAATCCCCAATTTCGTTACGTCCAACAATTTTAATAAATTCATCCAAAAATAATGAATTAGTTAAATTAATATTATACTGGTAATTTAATTATTTCCATCTACGGAAATATTGTAATAATAGTCATCAATATGTTTGGTGAACATTTTAACTTTTAGTATATCCATTGGTGGAGTGGAGGTAGAAATGTTTTTCGATATAGGTACGTACTACAGTATAATCTAAATTTTCAATTTAGTATATTTGACGATATTACATACTACTATATTAATAATAATATTATTTGTATAACTTATTACAATTTCCGTAAAAAAAAGATAAAGTTTAGATGGTAAAGATTTTTAATGCATAATTGATAAAGTACAAGAGAGGGAGAGACAAAGTGATGAAAATAGTGTTAGTGGATTATGAGGTCACATTTAGAATGTTGTATATGGTTAGTATTTATTTAAAAATTTTCATATTTAAAATTGATATAATTTTGGTGGACACATAATTTATATTGTTTGGACGGTAATATTTTTCTTATACTAGTATTATTATTCAATTATTTGTGGATTCCACGTCTAGTTTTAGCTTAAGGCCTCAGTTGGATTGTTTAGCAAAATATGTGGCATAAGATCTCTTCATTTTGGGTGTGTTTCCTTTCGTTGGTAAGTTATTCTAAAATGTTATAGTGTTTCTTCATTTGGATATTCTTGTTTCTATATAGTTTTATTGATGTAGTGATTGGGCTGTGGGTTTATATTCAATTGGGCCCTTGTATGTTGGGTTTGCAATCTTTGAAATGAAAAACTACCCACAAAAGTTGGGATATATTAACATTTTATTTTAATAACACAAATTTGTGCATTCTCAACCCTAACATTATTCGCAGTCGCAACCCTAACATTATTCATAAGAGGCATGAACTGCATAAAACAAATACTAGCATTTTCATTCCAATGTATGTCTCATTTTATTTTTTGATGCAATTTTTTGTATTTTTTATTGATAAACGTGAATTTTGTATGTTTTTAAGGTCTAAAATTGACTAGTTTAAATTATCTTTCATGCAAAATATATTCTTTATTGTATATATTTCTACATTTTGATATTTTTGACGTAATTTATGAAAAATGTGCAAAATAGACTTTGAAAATGGCGGAAAAAGGTCGAAAACGAAAACTGGAGAAAACAGATCATGTCAGCAGTCCGCTGATCATAGTCAGTAGTTGCCGAGCAGACCAACGGTCGATGAAAAGATAGCGGTCTGTTACGGAATTGGAGCATGCACTGATGTTACGACCGGCAACCCCCAAGATGGAGTCAGCAGTCAATCGAGAAGAGTGACGAGAGTTCAACTACCTGCTGAGTTTGAGCGACGCATGCAGTTTGCCATATTCCCCTCTAAGACTTACCTTTCTTAACCAAAATTGTTACCCTATGGAGAAAAACGCTCACAAGTCTATAAATGCTCTTCATCCTTCATCAATCAACATAGATTGATTCACATGAGAATTCACTCTCCACATGGTAATGCTGTGATTATTCGTGTAGGTACTAGAGTATGAAGGTATGTCTGCACAAAAAGTGACCAAGTGAGACGACATAGTTGGCTCTTTTTAGATAAATACTACCCATTTGGCACTATTCTGAAGTTGAAGGGCGAGATCTTCCGGTTCCTCCAACGAGATGACGAGCCAATGTATAACTCGAGGAGGAATAGTTGTCATGTAAGTGATAGAAGAATTAGCAGCAAACAATCGAAGTTGGTCAAAGGAACGGTATAACTTGAGGACGATAGTTGTAGTGGACAATACATGAATGAAGGACTTTGCACAAGAGTTGGCAATCATGCGCAACAAGATGGACAAGATCAAGTCACTAAGGATCCAATCGTCTATACAATAGCATTTATCGTCCTAATCAGGTGGCAATAATTATAATAACTATTCTGAAAATTACCCTCAAACAAATCTCTCATATGCTAACAATAATTATCTTCAACTTCCTACAGGATTTTCAGTGACTAATGGAGCAATCAACAAGGATGATGTGTTCCAAAAACTCTTGAGAAGGATCGACAAGGATAAGAAGGCTGTGAATACCAGAGTGGATGGGATAGAAGGAAATATAGCCAAACTGTCTGAAACCATGTCCTTACTTACCCCTCATGATCCAAATTCAAATGAACCAATAAACAAGCTTTTACAAGAGGCATGTAAAAGAGGCAAAATTCAAATGAACCAGCAAACAAGCTTTTACAAAGAGAAAGAGGCAAATGCAGCAGCACGGGTTGCAATAATTAACAAACAGTGGGTGGAGAAAAAATTAGCGACCGCTGAGGCCAAACTCAATAGACCGCTGACTGGAGCTGGCAATTCTGACTCAGCCACAAGATCGAAGGACAAGCAATAGAACACACCCCACAGACCGCTGATACCATCTCAGCAGACCACCGAGACTGATGTGGACCGATTCGATTATAACCGCGCATGTCTAGTAATATCAAACAAATTTACTTGTTTGAGACGAAAGGAAAACCCATTAGCAAAATACCCTTGCTTAGAGACTAATTAGGATTTTATGAATTTAATTCAAATTTATAAAATACAATTGATTTTTGTTGTTTGTAACCGAGATTGATTAATTACTTTTAGAACTTATGAATTCTCAATAAAATTATTAAATTGCCAGTTAATAAATATTACTAATCTCCAATTAGATTTTGTTAATTTTTGTAACTAAAATATCTCATCGTCAATCAAAATTTAAGAATTCATTAATTTAATAACTATAAAAATAATGGAAAGCAAAATGCATCCTTATACACTCAGACTACCTCCGCTATTGATTGGTTTACTTTCCTCTAAAAGTAGGTAAAATCCATAAATATATTTTTTCCCCACTTGCTATAATATTTAACATGTAATTTTCCTCCTTTTTGACAGATATATATTTTTTTCTTTCCAGTCCAAGCATAAAGCATAAAAATCCGATTTTGATTGTTTGATTTTAGGAAAAAAGAAAAAGTAAGAGCGCTATATCTACGAGGAAACTTTTCAAGAATGGATTGTAAAGAAGGTGGACCCATCAAAAGGATTAGAAGATCATCTTTTGCTATCTTTTCAAAGTCGTCCAAAAATTCGAGGTGAGTGATTGAGAATTGATGAGCAGGAAAAAGAGATGCTAAAATAAAGCTCTAATAAAGGGAAGGAATCTAACCATTGATCTGATTTACTATGTTATAGGGAAAATACTCAGAATAGTAAACAAAGGCTTCATTGAAAGCATGAATTTCATTTCCATGAAGGCGATATGTTCTCCACTCCACTCCTTATTTCAACCATTTTCATTTTATTTCCACAATTCTTATGGGTACTTACTAATTGCACATTAAAATATGTGTTATCTATTGTTATGACTATTTTTAAGACAAATGTAAGTACTACTACCAATGTTATTTAAAAAAAGACATCTTTGCTCGTTTAATTAAAATTTTAATCAATTTTCCCTGATTTTTGTATATTATATATTTGGAGTATATTTTTAAAGATATCAATTGTTTTCTATAGAATTTATAAGATTTAGTTGTAACTATATTTACTGATATAATATTTTTATTAGGGTGAAGTTTGAAAAAAACAATTACGACCATGAAAATCAATAGTTAACTTAATTATAATAATCTCACCTTGAAGAGGACCTACTTTTTTTTTCCTTGTCGCCCAATAAAAAATGATCTCATACTTGTTTAAGAAAAATTACAATATTTAACTACATTTTTTCTGTTTTACTTTAGTCATCTCTTCTACTTTAAAACATTTAGCAATCTTTTTCTCTCTTACTTTATTTATCTTTTCTTTTTTAAAACACCCAACAACCTTTTTCTCTCTATTTGAACTCCTTAACATAAGAACACATAGAATCCCATACTATCCCAAGAAGGAGCATCTTTCCCGTGATGAAGGGAGTACATTATAGTCGATTTTTTATTTAAGACAAAAGTAATTCTGATTTTTTCGCCCTTTGTTGGCATGAATTAATCAAATTTATATCATGCATACAAACATTTATTAGAGGGTACCTCGGCATTGCGCGCATTGGTATAATGGTAAGAATTCTTTCACTTCATACCATGCATATCAAACTTGCATGGTATGAATTCGATTCATGCATATCAAACCATGGAAGTTTTAGCATCTATATCGAACTTTTGTGGTATGAATTAAATTGTATACTATATTTCAAACTATGTAAGTTTCGTGTGTAGTATGGTATTGATTAGTAGTATATACTCAACCAGTCCATACCATGGAAGTTTGGTGTATAAGCTTATACATTGACTAATTCATAGCTTTGCGCCGCGTTAGCAACTTATATGGTAGAGTATTAGAGAAAGAGAGACAATATAGTAAGTAGAGATAATAGGAATAACGATAGAAAAAAGAGAGATTAAAAAATGCTTGACTTTAATGAATAGCATTTACCATGCCTTTTTAAGTAACACATGACTCTATATTGTAGAAATAAAATTGGTGACTATACACGAGTTATTTCGCACTATTATCAATAGCTTTATAAACACCAGTTTTTCAATCACGGGTATATTTACTTCAGGAGTGAACTACAAAAACAGTCCCTGGACTATGCGTTTATCTCACCATTAGTCCATGGACTTTCAAAATATCCCCAGACAACCCTGGACTAAGCGTTTATCTCGAAAATGGTCATTTTTCACTGTTTCCGGTCGAAACCCTTTTAGAGGTTTGGGCAATTCCGTCATTTCAAAAATTTGAGTTTTTCAGAATGTCAGCACATTAATTGTGCGTGCAGGTTGTCTGATTATTTAATAACTCTCTCATTCTCTCTCTCACCTTCTCTCCTCCATCTCTCTTCCCTTCTTCTTCCTCCCATTCCTTCCTTCTGCAAAAGTCGACGCAAAATCTTGACTCAAATGGATTGTTGAGAGAAAAAGGGCAAAGGTTTAATTTCGGTGGTGTTATCCGAATTGTGTGGATTTTGACTTGGTTGGGCAGATTCGGCGCGAAGGTGGGGTTGGGGGGAGGGGACGGACGAAGTTGATTATTTCGTTATTTGGAGCCACTATCGTGGATTTGAGCAAGTAGGTTTGATAGATAGATTGCAGTTAGTGAGTTTTGGAGAAATTTCTGATTGGCGTGAATTTTATTTGATTATGTGTTTGTAAGGTGTAAGTAGGAATTTTATTAAGTTTGAAGGTTGTGATGTTGTAGTTTGATTGAAAAAATGATTTCGACTCTTTCACTGAATAAAAATGAGAATATGAAAATCACTCTGTCGGAAGTAGAAGTATGAAATGGCCATTTTCATTCGAAATGTCCGACGTCTGGTAATTAATGCTGCAAAAGCTGAAATAAAACTAATCGTACCTAATAAACTTATAGTGGCTACTGTAATGGATCATGTTTGGTATCCTACTTAAATTGATGTTGCTGGACATCTACTCGAACGGATCTTGTTCGACATCTTCCACCCAGTGATCCCATTCAGTTGCCCATTCAAATGGGTGTTGATTCTTCGACGTCGCTGTAATAGTTGAGGCTGAGACACGTGTGCCATCTGTTAGGGTTTTGTATACTAGAAATCACCTTTCGAGTGATTGGATACTGTAAAACTCTACTTGTTATTTTCCAATGAATAAAACAGATTATTTTTGTCATAATGTTGTTATGTTTTACATTTAATGGTTGTTTATTGCATATTTAAATGTATAAGAACGTAACAAAGTCTAAGTCTTTGTTCTAGTAGACCGGTTGTGGGCGTCGTCCACTTTAAGGTAACACGGTCAGTTCTGAACAAAGAAAAAGAAGAATTTCACAACCCAGATAGGCCTAAACTACCTATCGTGAAAGGTTGCAATGTCAGTCCGATTATTTCTAAGCCTTATTGAAATAAGATGACGTTGGTGTGGTATAGCACTGAATGGATCTAACAGCAAGACGAGTCTTTATCCTATCTACTGAAAGACGAGGTCTTGATAATAATTTCTTAATCAATGTACGTTAGCATTGAGCATACGATATTGAGTATCTACTACTTTGACTTACTAAAGGTGCGGGTTTTTCGTAACCCAACGATCCAGGTATATTGGGTAGTGGTGATCATTATCTAGCGGTGCTAGGATTGCTATTACGTTGAATCGTGCGCGAGGAGAGTCTCTTTTGATAACATCCACAAGAGGAGCTCGAAAAGCTAATTGGGTGAGGTCTGATCCAATTCTTCCTTAGATCCCTGGCTGGGCCCAATTTGTGACTTCATATAAATAGGAGAATAAAGGAGACAGAAAATACTTTTTTTCTACATAAAAATTTTGTCCCCCTCTAGAGGGAGAGAGTTCGAAATTTGTGCCTCTTCCGTGAGCAATTTCTGTCTTCCATTATTCGAGTCCTAGTACGTTGGTGAGATTTGCCCACACAAATATCAGCGTATAGTCCGGGACACCAGTCAGAAGATCCGAGGTCTTGTATTGAAGATCTTCACGTGTAGACGGAGCAAGCCATCTCGATTCTTGATTGAATCAACGAGGTAAATTGGCTAATTTCGTAGTAAGCATGTTTTAGGGATTTTATATGCTAAAACATGTTTTAATTCAAGTTATGAGCATTATACATGTGATAATTGCGCGAATAGAATTTGTCTAAATAATCCGCTAAATAGATCAAATTCATGTGATCAGAAATTACTGCACGCTTCCGCTGCCAACCCCTTCAATTGGTATCAGAGCCAGTCTTTGGCTCTGATTATTTGGATTTAAATTTCGCGAAATCATGTATGCATGTCCAATTTGATTGCGAAGCATGTTCTTGGTGTTTTGTTTAATTTTTTATGCATGATGAACTCAAGAACTCTCGAATCAAAGAACTTGAATTGCTCGATCGTACGAGACGTTCAATCCGTCGACGCTCATGCCGAGACGGATCGCACCACGCGCGATCGAGGTAGGGATGTCGAGACAGTGGGAGCCGGGGACTCGCGATCACGGGGCGACGCGCGGATGAGTGAGGGCTCGTGTGCGTCGCAGGCCGAGATCGCAAGCCCCAGACGCACCCGCGTCAAGACCGACATGGATGCTGGCGTGGTGCGGCGGTTCGACCGAGAACCGACTGAGACACCGAGACGCGAGTGAACTCCAACCCTAGGCGAAAGGTACGAGACGGAGTCCCGAGCCACTGGCCGAGATGAACGCGCCGAGTCGCGCGCCGTGTGCCGCTGGGATGGGAGCATGAGAGCACTACAGTTCGCTGTAGCGATTCAACTCCATTCTCATGAATACGTACCTATCAGGAAATCAAACTTGCATTCGTAATCAATGTCGAACAACACATATGTGATACATCTAATCTGAAAAAGATGTGTTACCTGAGGTTGTTCTCTCCTCAGTTTCCTTTGGTGCCTACGTTGCCTTTTTGTGTTCGGAGGGTCCGGCTCAAAACTAACCTCCGAAGTCCTCGACCAGTTTTCCATACCGTTGATAGAATACAAGACATGCTCATATAGTGCCGCCATGCTGGACCTCGAGTAAAATGCTGAAACATAATTAGTCAGAGGGTGTTTACACTTGAGTATGGATGCTGCAGCATGCACGCAAGGGATCCCACTGATTTTCCAAAGCCTACACGTGCATGTCCTATTGAGCATGTTCACCACAAACTGACCAGCAGGGCCTGAGACCTGGTTTTCATTTTCCCCATTCCACAATGCTCTCTAGGAAGTAGAGTTGGATGCCGCCTTATCAAGAAGCTCTTTTATGACAAGTGATACGAGGTAATTGTAGTTCTTCACCCACTGACCTCTTATCTAGATGCGCTCCAGTTGGTTTGTTCGAATTTCTTTCAACAACGCCAGAATTGGTTTTTCACGTGGCTCGACGATCTTAGCATTAAACGTCTCACACATATTGTTCCGCTGCACAATAATGTCGACATTAGACGATGGTGAATCCAGATTCAATACCCAAAACAGTGTTATATAAATTAAACGTGTGTTATTGACTTAAAAGTTGTTCACCTGCGTATCACATTTTGCATGTCCAGAGAAGTACGCCTTAACCCACTTTTCTTTTGGAGCCGCACCCAACAAATGCTGATAAGAAGCCTCGTTGTACACTCGAAGTTCATCCATATTCTTCTCGAAAACTTCCCCAGTTGTGCTTCCAGATACTTGACACATCCTTTTTTTCAACTCTTTACCCCAGAACTGCTTCTTAAAGTTGTTGTACATATGTTGTACACAAAACCTGTGCTCACTCTGAGGATACTTTTCAGCAATTATCTTCGACAAACCCTGTCCAGAGAAAAATGAATGTAGTTACCTAGCAAGTTGTACGGAAATGAAATTATTTTCAATTAGAGTACTTACCTTCTATTGATCAGGCATGAATACATATCGAGGCCCGTTTTCTGATAGCTGCAAGTCCTCGTCCAGATGACCTAGAAACCATTTCCATTGCTCATAGCTTTCAGTTTCACAAACAGACCAAGCAATTGGCCACCAACCATTGTTCTGATCAATCCCGATGGCAGTCAATATATGTCCCTTATACGACCCTCGCAAAAAACATGCGTAAAGGAAGATGATAGGTCGACAGAACCGCTTCCCTCCGATCTTCAATGGACCTAGGCAGATATAAATTTTGAAGAACCTCGTGCGTCTATGATTCACATAGTGTATCTGAACAGTTGAGTCGAGATGCGTTCGAAGCAGCTTATTCTTGTAGTAGAAGAGCTTCTTGTATTGCTTGTCGATGTTCCCAAATATTCCTTCGAGCGAGTGTCCCTTAGCCCTGTAGGCTTTCATCCGACTATGTCTGGAACCAAACTGCTCATCGACACATTGTTTGATTGCAACTAATGGAATCTATGGATTTGCCTTGATCTTCTCAATGAACTGTTTCCCCAACCACTTAGACGTGATCCATTTATTTTCTTGAACCTCTGAACAAGTGTGAATATGCTTTCTCTTCAAAGTATGCACGACATAGTCCCCAATCTTTTCCTTATGCATGTACACTAGTGAGCATGCAGGTGTGCAGGTGTCGTGTAAAGCAAGGGTGTAACCTACTGATCAGGATAGAAACCCCAGCTAAGTCTGAACCTTGCTATCAAAGAAATTCCTCAATCCACTTCTACTGATTAGTATAGTGGAGGTAAGGGTCGAATCCCTCAGAGATGATGCGTTTGGGTAATTGTGGTGATATTCTGGAAGGGTTTGGTTAGCTACCACGCTTGGGTTGAGATTCTACCTAGACAGGAATTAAAGGATGTACTCTACTGACTGGGTGGGATGAAGGTGAACGACATGTGGCTGTGTACGTGAGAGTGGGGGACAAGGTGTTTCAGGGACATGTGGAAAGTAGATGGTTACTATAAAAGGCTAAACGGAATATCAGAGAATAAGAGGCAGTTAGGTGGCTACTCTGTCAGATCTGTAGGGTACCAACATAAAAAGCAAAGGAAAAAAGCAAAACGTAACTAAAAAGCAAAGTGGTCCCAAACTTGGATGTGGATGTTATCTTCTTTAACAAGAATGCAGAAATCAAACAAACTCAGATTCCATGAATAACATTTTTCAGATTAACAACTTCACAACTCAGATCCACAAATTAGCGCTCTAAAACTCGAAGATCAAACGAACGGAATCAAGAACTACTCATACTGGATGACATGCAAGGTGGCAGAATAACGTAACTCAGATCTCAAACTTAAACACTTCGGGAATTAAATCTAAACAACAAACTTAACTAACAACTCATATCGAACAACTCCAAATGAAATCATGCTTTCAATACTTAGAAATTACTGCAACACTAGATCCGAGCTACCTAGGCAGAATGAAACAGATTCAAACAGAAAGAGATGCATAAAAACAACTTCATTGCATAAAACGTTTGGATCTCAACAAAACATTTCATAAGATGATAGGTACTTAAAATGCAGCAGATCCAACGAAAGAAAACAAGTAAAGGTTAACTAAGAAAGCGAATAAAGATTGTTTTGCCACTCCGGGAGATGAAACTGCTACGACTACGAAATAGACTGGCTGGAACGATGGAAGACGAATCTCCGGCGAACTGGTGGGACTTCAGGTGACCATGGCTGTGGCGAGGAACGAGAAGATGTAGGACAATGCTGAAGGAAACTGATCTACCGAGAGAAAATATTCTAACTAAGAGTGGAGTGTGTCGATCCCCTTTTCTCTCTCCAAGTGGCTTCCTTTTATAGGGAGGCCTGCCCTTGATTTTTAGGGTAGACTCTCTTCGTGAAATGACTCTTTTGCCCTCGTTTGTGTTTGATCCTTCCCAGCAATCCTTCTTCTCCATCTTGAGTATTTTCTGGCATGCATTCTGATCAGTATTGCACCCTTCTGGCGCTTTTTTCACCAGAGTTATCTGAAACCCTTCCTACTGACTGGAACCCTTTCCCTGCACACTTTAGCAACTGTTTTGCAGATATAATCCAATTATGCATGTATACTGACCAGTAACCAAGGCCTAGAATGCGACTTATCAAACTGCTCACACTTACCTCATGCTTGTCCTCAAGCGTGAAGAACAAACATAAAGAAATAAGTTGAATTCTAGCTTGGTTACACCCCTGACCGACTCTATCCTAAACTAGACTCTAAACTTTGACGCAAAGAAAAACACATACATGACGGACGAACACATAAACACAGACACACAAAACACTTAAACACATTGATCGGGCTACATTTTCGGCCACCCCTCCCCTTGGGATCAGGTGCAATCCGGCCTTAGACAGCCTTGAACTTCTGCCGCCTCCCTTTTCCTTCCCAGTCAGTATATCTGCTCGTCAAGATCACCCAAACTCTCGGCCAAACAACAGATTCGCTCAGTCACTCATTCTTCACTGGGGATGTTAGGACTGTCTTCTCTCAAAATGCTAAACCACAGATGCTTCGGACTCAGATCTCATGTGCGGCTCCCGAAGGGCTTTAAGGCTTGTAATGGGGCTATGGGTTTGCAGTGTATGGGGTAGATGTTCCTAAGGCTCTAAGGTTAAAAAACTACTACTTTATTTCGATGTGGGGGAATGTGTGCATTTGGACTCTTGGCTGCTGTTTCTTCTCGGTTGGACGTTTCTTGATATTGGACTCAAACTAGTCAGTAGCTTCTTTGTGGCTTTGCCTCCCTTATTCCTTCTTCTCTTTTTTTGTGGTCAAGTGATTTCGACCATTTTCTTCAATATTTTTTTATGTAGCTTCGCCACCCCTATTCCTTCTTATTTTTTTTGGACCCGGAATTTCTCCTGGTCAATTTTCTCCTTTCCTCTTGATTTCTATCTCCAGTTGGTTTTCCTTGTATGTTCTTCTAGCCAGTTGCCTTCTTGCCTTATGCCTCGCACACACAGTCCCAGTGCCTAGTGAGTTATATCTGGGTATAGATTTGGCTAGAAAGGGGGGTTCTAAGGGATGAGCTTTTTTTTTGGTTTCGGATGGGGGTTTCCTACTGCCTTCAGGACTTGTTACACGCGGTCACCTTACCTTAGGCATCATGTGGCAGCCACTCTTTTCTTTTCTAAATTGGTGGAAAGTGGTTCCACTCAGGCTTATAACTCACCATTTAAGAGGGCTTTTGTATCTTGCTCTAAGGATGGTTTTTTTTTCTCATACTTGCATCATCTCTACTGACTAGGAGATACTAAGGGGGGTGGTTTCCATTGTCCAGCATGCCTTATCTCCCTCAATTCCCCTCACCGTCAGTTTGAGGCAGTTGAGTTTTAAGTCCAATCAACACGTATAAAAAAAACTTGACCTAGACAAACATTGACACATACAGTTAACACATATCACACATATATACATGTCATACTGGCCATTGTATCTCCCCTCCCACTTCACAAGTGTCTGCCATCGGATACGGCTGTGAACTGGAAAATTGGAATGGCTAGTATGGCCGACATACAGACACAAAAACAAAACAAGAACAAAACATACTTAGGCTAAACTTCTCACACTTAGACTATGCAATAGACTAAGTGGGAGGGTTGAAAACCTAAACAGAGTTAAACAAACACAAACACATATATACACAACTCCTCACACTTAGGCTATGCAATAGGCTAAGTATGAGTTAACATGCATACGAAAAGAAAACGAACACATACACAAGCACAAAAGTTGCAAACCCTATACTTCTCACACTTAGACTATTGAATAGGCTAAGTGCTGTGAATGGGGTTTGCAACACACATACTACACAAAATTACTCTACCTAAAACTACCGAACAACAAATAAAACTAAAACTGAAAAAGATAAAGAAAAACTAACTGGTTAGTGGGGTGGGTGGTCATATAATTCTCCTGCTCCTCCGCGGGGCAGGGCTGGGTGCAGGTGGTTCTTCTGGTTCCTCCTCTTCGGTATCGGCCTGGTCTCCCTCAGATTCCGCCGGTTCATTGGCACCTTCGTCCTCTGGTCTGCCTCCCTTCCACCTCGTCTTCTGGATGGTGGGCTAGGCCTTCTGGGTCGTTCCTTGTACTAGCTTCTTCACCCTCTCCTACTGCCTCCGATGCGAGGTCCAGACCCTCAGCTATCTTGGCAGTGCCATCTTCCATCCTGGTCACCTCGTTCAAAAGCGCCTCAAACTCCTCATCAGTCATCAGACCTTGCTTTCTGGCCGTTTCGTTCAGATCTATCTCATCCCTTCCGATTCTTTGGGGAACGGTTTCCGCTACCGGTGTTCTCTCCGATTCATCTCCTTCCTCCCGGCTCCTCTTCTCTTCGCCTTCTTTCCCTTCGGTCACTTCTGGATCTGAGTCATAATATGCGAAAAGGGGGTCAACATCCATTGGTTCAATAGGAGCGGAGGGTTCCGAGTATTCTGAAGGTGCGGTCGTAGAGAGATCTGTTTTCTGGTGGAATTGTTGATGAATGCGGAATGGAGGTTGGTGGGGTTGGTACTATCAAGCTTGCTTGGCCTCCGATTTGGCTAAAACCTGCCAACGCAGCCGCCCAATCTTTATTCGAGTCCTGCTGTCTGAGGAACTCCGCCAGTGCGTTCAAAGAAACCATTGCCGGAGCCTGTGGTGATGGTGGTCGCGGCTGTGGTTGTGGGTTTGGTGGCTACTCTGTAGTAGGCGGTGATGTTTCGGGGGTTTCTTTACGGACGGTGGAAGTGGATTTACCGGAGGCTTGTTTGTGGGCCATTTTCTTCTTCCCCATGGTTGAACGGTGGTGGTTATCGGAGGTGGGTTGTTTGGGTGTTGATTTCGGAGGAGATGGTGGATGCTTTGGGTGAGAGAATGTAGGTAAGGGTTTATGAGGTGAAGGGGAATGGGCGGTGGCCTTTTTAGAGTAGAATGGAGTAGTTAAGGGTTTATAACCGGCTATAGGCAGTTTCCAGGTCACGCCGCTTCGTGTGGGAGACGGTTGGGAGCGCTGCCTCCTGATTGGATGTCGTCTGTCTTCCCTGCAAAAGCTGCGCTAAACACAAATTCAAATTTCTTATCCTTTTCAACTCTCTCCCTTAACCTTTTCCCCATATTTTCCAGAATGGTAAAAAAGTAAAAATGACACTTAAATACAATTGGGAGTTTCACCAAATTAGAATTCTGGTGGGCAGTACGTACTTCAAATTAATATTTAAGGTCCGAAAATATTTTTGGATTAATTTTTTTTTAAATTGCAAGCTGAAATTTAACTATTAACTACCACGTATTTACAATATTTACATTTTACTCTAGGTAATTTGGAATTCTACTTGGCCAACATATGCAAACTTCGCTAAAAGAAAAACTAGCCCAGTGGAACTCCAAATTCCCATCCTACTGGTCAGTATGCAACTTTAGTGTGTGGTTGCAGTGTAATCTCATCCACTACACCCACATCACTATTATCCCTAAACACCTTCAGTCTATGTCCATTTACGATAAAAGGTTCAGAGTTAGGAATACTCCCTGAAATCTCCACTGCTCCATTAGCACGGAGTGCAGTTATGACATAAAGTCCTGTCCACTTTGATTTGAGCTTTCCAGGCATTAGCTTCAACCTCGACTGGAAGAGTAGTACTTTCTGGCCAACATGGAGGTCTTTGGTCCTTAGATTTCTGTCGTGCCACAATTTAGTTCTCTCTTTATACCACATGGCGGAATCAAAAGATTCCAATCTAAGCTCCTCTAACTCCTGTAGCTGCAGCTTCCTTTCCTCCTCACAGGCTTTAGCATCCATATTAACTTGCTGTTCTGCCCAATATGCTCGATGTTCGATTCCCACTGGTAAGTGGCACATCTTCCCAAAAATGATTCGGTGTGGGGACATTCCTATGGGAGTTTTCTAGGCTGTCCGATATGCCCACAGAGCATCCTCTAACCTCACGCTCCAGTCCTTCATAGAAGGGTTGACAGTTTTTTCCAGAATGTTCTTTATCTCTCGGTTAGAGATCTCCGCATGGCCATTCGCTTGTGGGTGGTAGGCGCTAGATAATCTGTGGTGCACACTGTACTTCTTCATCAAGGCTTCGATAGTGCGGTTACAGAAGTGGGTTCCCTGATCGGATATGATGGCCCTTGGTACCCCGAACCGGCTGAAAATATTACTCTTGAGGAACTTGGCCACCTCTTTCGCCTCATAAGTGCTCGTGGCCTTGGCTTCTACCCACTTAGAGACGTAATCAACTGCGACTAAAATATACAAGTTCCCATAGGACGAGGGAAAGGGACCCATGAAGTCCATCCCCCATATGTCGAACAACTCACAAACAATAATTGAGACTTGTGGCATTTCATCTCGTGCAGAGATCCCACCTGTCAATTGGAAACGTTCACAACTTCTACAGAATTCATAAGCATCTTTGTTGAGAGTTGGCCAATAAAAGCCACTATCCAGAATCTTCCTTGCCGTTTTTTTTGGGACCGAAGTGTCCTCCACATGCCAAAGAGTGGCAATGTGTCAATACGTCCCTCTGCTCCCAGTCAGGAACGCATCTTCTTATCACTTGATCTGCTCCTACTTTCCAAAGGTACGGGTCGTCCCAATAGTAGTATTTTGCTTCACTTTTGATCTTCATTCTTTGAGCTTTGGTAATGTTTAGCACTTCTGGAAGCTCTCCTGAGACTAGGTAATTGGCTAGGTCCGCAAACCATGGCTCATGCCCTACTTTTTCCTTCCCTTTTGTTGTTGCATTCTGGCCAGTAAGCTTCATCACTTCTTCCTAGTCAATTTTTCTGATGGCAAAAATCACCTCACCTAAGTGTTCCTTCGGGAACTGGTCGTGCATCTCCTCGCTGCTCCCATCTTGCACTATTCTGCTCAAATGACCCGCTACGTTATTCTCGACTCCTTTTTTGTCTTCCACTTCCCAATCGAATTCTTGTAGCAGGAGTACCCACCGGATCAAGCGGGGCTTTGATTCTTTCTTGGCAATCAGGTACTTAATGGCCGCATGGTCAGTATAGATGATGACCTTGGATCCTAACAAGTACTGCCAAAAATTCTCGAATGAATACACCACGGCCAACATCTCCTTCTCAGTGGTGTCATAATTCCTTTGAGCTTGATTCAATATTTTAGACGCATAGAAGATCACATACCTTTTCCCTCGATCTTCTGACCCAGAACAGCTCCCACTGCGTAATCGCTGGCATCACACATCACTTCGAAAGAATGGTCCCAGTCAGAAGCCCGGATGATTGGTGCGGATATCGGCTTTCCTTGAGAAGATTGAAAGCAGCCTTGCACTGTTCATAAAAAATGAACTCCACCTCGTTTTGAAGAAGTCTGGTAAGGGGTTGGACAATTTTGGCGAAGTCCTTGATAAATCGTCGATAAAATCCTGCATGCCCCAGAAAACCCCTTATTTCCTTATGGTCAGTAGGGAAAGGCAGTTTGGAAATGACGTCCACTTTGGCTTGATCCACCTGGATACCTCTCTCTGACACCACGTGTCCTAGGACGATCCCTTGTGTGACCATGAAATGACACTTCTCAAAGTTCAAGACTAGGCTCTTTGCTTGACACCTCTCCAGAACTACGTCCAAGTGATGAAGGCACGAGTCGAAAGAGTCTCCGTAGACTGTAAAGTCATCCATGAATATCTCTAAACACTTCTCGATCAGATCGGAAAATATGCTCATCATACATCGTTGAAATGTACCGGGAGCGTTGCACAGACCGAATGGCATGCGTCTATACGCGTAGGTTCCAAATGGGCAGGTGAAGGTGGTTTTGTCTTGGTCTTCAGGGTCCACGCAGATTTGAAAATACCCACTGTACCCATTTAAAAAACAGCCAGTCGCTCCAACATCTGGTCGATGAACGGCATGGGGAAGTGATCTTTCCGGGTTGCGGCATTCAGTTTGCGGTAATCAATGCACATCCGCCAACCAGTGACTAGCCTTGTTGGTATCAGCTCATTCCTCTCATTTTGAACAACTTGGATCTCTGACTTCTTGGGGACCATATGAATGGGGCTGACCCACTCGCTATCGGGCACCGAATAGATAATTCCCAACGACAGCAACTTCAAGATTTCCTTCAATATCTCCTCCCGCATGTTAGGCTTCACTTTCATTTGCGAGTCTCGACGTGCTTTTGCTCCTTCTTCTAGCCTGATGTGGTGCATACAGACATCGGGGCTTATTCCCACCAAATCTATAAGGCTCCATCTAATTGTTCTCTTGTTCCTGCTTAGTACAGTCAGTAGTTTCGCCTCTTGCTCTTTCGTAAGGCTGCTGCTAATGATCACCGGGTATGAATCTTTCGCCCCGAGAAAAGTATACTTCAGGTTTGCTGGCAGTTTCTTCAACTCAACTTGTGGGGGAAGTGTGTCTGCAGGTAGAAGGCTCCTTGCAGCGTCCCCCTCCCTTTCTAACTCACCATCTGAAAGTTCCTCTGTACTGGCTGGTAGCTGAGCCCCTGCGGCTCCAATAAATTATGATTTCTGACAAAATTCCTTAATCGCTCCTTCGATCTCTTCATCAGTCAACCCTTGGCTACTGATCAGATCGTACCATGCAGCCGCTTCTACATCAGCCTGTCCATACACATCCAAAGCTTGGAGTTTTTCCTGCAATTTCAGTCTCAAGAAAATCTTGGACTAGGGGGTCAATTACATCAACATAATATAGATTTTCAGAATCGATAGGCTTTTTCATGGCCTCATTGATATCAAATGTGAATTTCTCTCCATGAAAATCAATGCAAATTGTCCCCTCAGCCATGTCCACGATTGTCTTAGCTGTTCTAAAAAACAGTCTCCCTAACAATATACCACTAGACTCCCTAGCTTCAGACTCACTCATCTTGATCACATAGAAGTAGGCATGATAAGTAAAATCATGTACTCTTACCAACACATTTTCTAGCACACCCTCAGGATTTATGCATGACCTATCAGCCAGTTGGATTAACACCCTAGTGTTTGACAACTTCACTCCATTCAACCGGTTATAGACTGATAATGGCATAACATTTATAGATGCTCCCAGATCATACATTGCATGCTCGATTTTTACATCTCCTATAGTTATGGGTAATGTGAACATACCTGGATCGGCTCTCTTGGGCGGTAGCTTTTCCTGCACAATTGCTGACGCTATCCCTTCCACCATGATCTTTCCATCCTTCTGGGCTTTTCCGGCTATGAACTCCTTGATAAATTTTCCAAGCGGGGGTAGCTTCATGGCTTGGAGGAATGGTATGGTGACATCCAGCTTTCCAAAAATCGACAGGTAATCTACTGGGTTCTCTTTCTTCCTCTTAGTCACGAAACGGTAAGGGAATGGTTTTTTCCCTTTCGCCTCGTCTACCGGTTCTTCAACAGCCTTTTCAGAGTCTTCCTCGGGCACATTCTGGGCTGGAGTTTCTTTCATGGGTTCTGTTCATTTAGGAGGGTCTTCCATGGGCAGTACGCCTTTGGTTTTATCTTTTCCCAATGGTGTTTCTTCCAAGAAAAACGGATCCTGCATCTAAGGCAGAGGTTTGTTGAGCTCTCCTTCCGAGACAACGTCTCTCAGTAACTTTGTCCCACTAGGTTCTCCACTGGGTTTCCTCGATTGGGGTCCCTCATAGGCAGTACCGGACCGCAGGGTGACCTTGCTCACGTTTGCCTTTTCAGGCACATGGACTGTAGACGGGAGTTTTCCTGAATTCCCCTTCATTTCACCCATTGAACTAGCCAGCTGGGCTAATTGCCTATTCATCATATCTATGTTCGCCTTATGCTCCTTCTGGGCATTCTGCATCCCCTGCACTACTTCATTATTGGACTGCAACTCACCCTTGATACTCTGCTGCGAAGCGAGCAGTTCTCCCATCATGTCATCCATAGATCTTCTTGACATGTTAGGATATTGGGACTGATTTGGTCCTTGATGCTGGTTGTACTGGGAATTTTGGTTGTGCTGGTAATTCTGAAAGTTTTGCTGGTTCTGGTTAGGTGAGTATTGGTTATACTGGGCAGTGTTAGGGTTTGTATACTAGAAATCACCTTTCGAGTGATTGAATACTGTAAAACTCTAATAATAATTTTTCAATGAATGCAACAGATTATTTTTGTCATAATGTTGTTATGTTTTACATTTAATGGATGTTTATTGCATATTTAAATGTATAAGCGAACATAACATAAGTCTAAATCTTTGTTCTAGTAGACCGGTTGTGGGCCGCGCTCAATTTAAGGTACGCGACCAGTTCTGAACAAAGAAAAATAAGAATTTCACAACCCAGATAGACCTAGACTACCTATCGTGAAAGGTTGCAATGTCAGTCCGATTATTTCTAAGCCTTATTGAAATATGATGACGTTGGTGTGGTATAGCACTGAATGGATCTAACAGCAAGACGAGTCTCTATGCTATCTACTGAAAGACGAGGTCTTGATAATTAATTTTTTAATCAATATACGTTAGCATTGAGCATACAATATTGAGTATATTGGTTAGTGGTGATCATTATCTAGCGGTATTAGGATTGCTATTATATTGAATCGTGCGCGAGGAGAGTCTCGTTTGTTAACATCCACAAGAGGAGCTCGAAACAAGGTTTTATTATTCGGAACCTAGCTAGTTGGAGTTTAATTACTCTATGAATAATAAATAAGAGTTTCTTGCTAAGTCCTCTCTTGGAGAATAAAATATGTTAATTAATTAAGTCTATAGCAGCCATTAATTAATTAATGGATGTTTCTATCTTAAGCGCGGGAAATGAATTAAATAAATAAAAGGAAACCCGGAACACTTGTAATTTCAGATTTGGAAAGGCAGTGCAATATTACTTCTGTAGTGGCTGCTTGTAATATTCCAATATAAGCTTATATTAAATTGTGGGTTCAATTTAATTAGTAAAAAGCTAATTGGGTGAGGCCATGTCCAAATTCTTCCTTAGATCCCTGACTGGGCCCAATATGTGACTTAATATAAATAGGAGAATAAAGGAGACAGAAAACATAATTATTATTGCTAGAATTTTCCTCCCCCTCTAGAAAGGGAGAGAATTCGAAAATGGCTCCCTCCGTGAGCTGAGTTCTGTCTCCATTATTTGAGTCCTAGTATTCTGGTGAGATTTGCCCACACAAATATCAGTATACAGTCCGGGACACCAGTCAGAAGATCAGAGGTCAAGTACTGAAGATCTTCACGCGGAGACGGAGCAAGCCATCATCGATTCTTGATTGAATCAACGAAGTAAATTGTCTAATTCCGTAGTGAGCATGTTTTAGGGATTTTATATGCTAAAGCATGTTTTAATTCAAGTTATGAGCATGATACATGTGATAATTACACGAATAGAATTTGTCTAAATAATCTGCTAAATAGATCAAATTTATGTGATCGGATTTCATGCACGATTCCGCTGCAAACTTCTTCAATTGGTATCAGAGCCAGTCTTTGGCTCTGATTATTTGGATTTAAATTTCGCGAAATTCATGTATGCATGTATTATTTGATTGCGAAGCATGTTCTTGGTGTTTTGTTTAATTAATTATGCATGATGAACTCAAGAACTATCGAATCAAAGAACTTGAATTACTCGATCGTACGAGACGTGCGATCCGTCGGCGCTCGCGCCGAGACAGATCGCACCACGCGTGATCGAGAAACAGGGTTGTCGATTGAGTGGGAGTCGAGGGATCACGATCACAGGGCGACGCGCAGACGAGCGTGGGCTCGAGCACGACGCCGGCCGAGACCGCAACCCCAAGGCGGCCCTCGCACCAAGGCCGACTTGAAGGCTGGCACGGAGTGGTGGTTGGTCCGAGAACCACCGAGACACCAGGCGCCGAGAGCTGGAACCCTAGGCGGAAGGAAGGGTGGTCGGAGCTGGCCGAGAGGCGCGCGCCACCGCGTGTGCGACTGGCCGAGAAGCGTCGGCACCCAACGAGCCGAGACGCCATGACGGGTGCTCGCCGCTAGCCGAGAGGAGCCGCGCCTCCGTGCACGCTCCTGGCCGAGACGCTGGCGACACCCGACGAGCCGCTGGCCGAGACGCTAGCGCACCACCTGCGCGCTGGTGGCCGAGACGCTTCGTGCGTCGTGGTCCGACGAAGAATTCGTCGGATTTTCGTCGTTCATCGTTCGTGCGAATCTCGTACGATGAGATAATGATGAAAGATTATTTTAATGATTATTTAATATTTTAATTAAAAGATATCATTAAAATATTATTATTTAATGAAAATAAAATCTTTTTGGAAGATTTACCTAGATTTTAGCAATATTTTTATTATTATCTATATCTATGGAAATAAATAATTTTATTTTATTCCTAGATGATATGGATGAGAATATTTTAATAGTTTCGTAATATTTATCTAGATTTTAGGAATATTTTTATTATTATATATATCTATGGAAATAAATAATATTATTTTATTCCTAGATGATATGGATGAGAATAATTTAATAGTTTCCTAATATTTATAAATCTAGAATCCTAATTAGGATAGATATGTATGAATACATTAAATAATAAATCTTCTCTTCCTAAACTTAAACACGGAAATAATTTGAATTTAGTTTTTCATGTCTTATTAAGAATTAAATAATTTAATTATTTTAGATATATCTTATAGTAGACATGAATAAGAATTAAATACTGGAACATTATTTTCTTAATGGAAGACGCCAATTATATATATAAAGGATTCAATTATCCAGCATATTAAATACCAACAGAATTTAATTAAGCCTTAATCTGCCCCAAGGCTAAGGATAATTGAATAAAAACCATAACCCAAAATATCTAAGCTGTAATTACGAACTCAACGTTTGTATATGGTCTCCACCAATTGGTTTGTAATTTATGAAGCTGTTTCCAATATTATCGACACCTGCACTGTGTGGACAATAATTCTAGGAAATAGCGAGTTCATAAGGCGGACTTCTCAAATATAAATAGTATGAACTAGAATGTGGTTTCCAATATTATCGCCACCTGCACTGTGGGGACAATAATCCTAAGAAACTACGAGATTCAGAAGCTCACACAGAATTTATGGGATAGCTTGATCTTGTTAGCAGCGCATGAGCATTGTTATGGGAGTGTGTTGTAGAAATGAGATTCTGTAATGCTAAATTCGGTGGTCTTGCTTAGGCGACATTAGGCGGCCATGTCACTCTGTGGTCTCTGGACTATTCGTCGGTGTTGTGACCAGTAAAAATTGTAAGATTTTAATGCGTATTAACTTCCTCTGGAGGATACAAAATTTTAATTGTACTGTTGTAAGATTTTGAAAAGTTTTATGGTTAATCTAATCAAACTTCTTACATAAGTTTATTACAAATGGTAAATATTCTGTTTTGCAGTGCAAATCAAATCATCACTATGTCGTTCAATCATCTTTCTGCAATACTTAAAGAAAACAAACTCGAGGGCCAAAATTACATAGAATGGAAACAAAATTTGGACATCGTTCTCACAGCAGATGAGTACATCTTTGTACTCACAACCCCGCGACCTCCAGTGCCACCAGGTAACGCTGCGGCAGGAGTCAGAGATGCACATAGGCGGTGGCATAAGGCGAATGAGATGGCTAAGTGCTATATGTTGGCATCTATGTCATCAGTACTCAAGCATCAACATTCAGCCATGGAAACTGCCGCCGAAATCATGCAGAATCTCAAGAATCTTTTTGATACTCAGAATCGAACGGCTAAGTCTCAAGCCTTTCGGAGTAACGTGTCGAAGACTATGAAGGAAGGCTCGTCTGTGAGGAACCATGTCCTCGAGATGATGGGCCACCTCATGCAGAATCTCAAGAATCTTTTTGATACTCAGAATCGAACGGCTAAGTCTCAAGCCTTTCGGAGTAACATGTCGAAGACTATGAAGGAAGGCTCGTCTGTGAGGAACCATGTCCTCGAGATGATGGGCCACCTCAACCAAATTGAGGTCTTGGGAGGGACGATCGATCCCGAGTCCCAGGTGACTATTATCCTTCAAAGTCTTCCCCCTAGCTTCCAGCAGTTCAAGCTCAACTTCAAGATGAACAAAAGGAACTACATCTTGGCAGAGCTGTTGACTGAACTTCAGTCGGCAGAGGACCTTATGGTCCAGGCTAAGGCGGCCATGATGACTTCGGCGCCTCATTTCTCTGGCTTCAAGCCTAGTGCAGGAAAAAGGCAGGCACCGAACTCAGGACCAGCCAAGATAGCTAAGGGAAAGAAGAAGAAGAGGGCAAACAAGAAGCCCACGGGGAAGTGTTTCAAGTGCGGAGAGAAGGGGCATTGGAAGCCAGATTGTCCTAAAAAGGGCAAGGCTACAGGTATGCACCAAGCTTTAGTAGTCGAGTAATGTTTGGCTTCAAAGTCTACTTGCACTTGGGTTATTGACACTGGAGCCACTGATCATATTTGTTTTGATCCTGACTTAATGCAGGTGACAAAATGGCTACGTGATCGTGAGATCGAGTTCCAGCTGGGCGATGCTACAAAAGTGGCGGCCGTAGCAGTGGGAGACATATATTTGCGTTTTAGTAGTGATAGATTTTTTATTTTGAAGAATGTTTTGTTGATACCTTCTTTTAGAAGAAATTTAATTTCAGTTTCTAAATTAGTTTTTGATGGATATTCGATTTCTTTTAATGACAATTGCGTTATTAAGAAAGATGGTCCTTATATCTGTCGTGGTATTATGGAAAACAATCTGTACACAATCACATCTACACAGTTTAATAATCGCAAATAAGAACTCAATACAACATCGAAAATTTCAAAGAAACGAAAGGAACCTTCAAGTTCAATGAACGAAACGTACTTATGACACCTTAGACTTGGTCATGCCAATGAAAGGAGGATCCATTCTCTTGTTCAACAAGATCTTATTAAAGATCTAGAGGAGGAACCTTTTCATAAGCGTGAGTCATGCTTAGAGGGAAAGATGACCAAGAGGCCTTTTCAGGCTAAGGGCAATAGGGCCAAGGAAGTACTTGAGCTCGTTTATTCCGATGTATGTGGACCAATGTCTACTGAGGCAAGATGTGGTTTTCGATACTTCATCACATTTATTGATGACTTCTCAAAAATTGGATACGTCTATTTGAAGCGCCACAAGTCAGAGTCTTTTGATAAGTTCAAGGACTTTAAGACTCTTGTGGAGAAGTATCATGGTAAGAGTATCAAAAGCCTACGATCTGATCGTGGAGGCGAGTGCCTCAGTGCTAAGTTTTTGGACTACTTGTCGGAGTCGGGAATTGAATCCCAACTGACTGCGCCGGGCACGCCCCAGCAGAACGGCGTGGCTGAAAGAAGGAACATGACCTTATTGAACATGGTCCGATCGATGATGAGTTATGCACGGCTACCTACTTCGTTTTGGGGACATGCCTTGCTTTCTGCAAGCCATATTTTAGACAATTTACCGTCAAAATCCGTACCTACTACTCCTTATGAGTTGTGGACTGGGCGCAAGCCCAATCTAGCACATCTCAAGATTTGGGGTTGCCCGGCTCATGTATTGGAAAAGGATCCAACTAAGCTAGGATCTAGGACAGATGTATGTTTGTTTATAGGGTACCCCAGAGGAACGAAAGCTGATGAATTCTTTAGTCTCCGAGATAAGAAAGTTATTGAGAGCACTCACGCCACATTCTTAGATGAAGACTATGTAATGAATCATAAACCCAGCAGTGAAGTGGCTTTTGATGAGCTAACTTCTGTCACAAATTCCATTAACCAAGAACGAGTACCAAGTGTACAAACAATTCCAGAAACTTCAACTTCTATTCCAAGAATTGTAGTGCCGCACCGGAGTGGGAGGGTCTCACATGAGCCCGAAAGATACATTGGTTTGGGGGAATCTATGGATCACTCCTCAGATAGCAATGTATTAGATCCATGGAACTTTGCGGAAGCACAGGCAGATGTCGATCATTGCGAATGGGTGAAAGCAATGGATTCGGAACTACAATCTATGATAGACAAAGACGTCTACGATTTGTCCGTCCTACCCGAAGGCTGTACGGCCATTGGAAGCAAGTGGATAAATAAACGTAAACGTGGACCCGATGGATGAGTTAAAGTCTTCAAGGCAAGCCTAGTGGCTAAGGGGTATACCCAAAAAGAAGGTGTCGATTACGACGAGACTTTCTCCCCAGTGGCCATGCTCAAATCGATCCGGATACTATTGTCTATAGCAGCTTATATGGATTGGGATGTATGGCAGATGGACGTTAAGACTGATTTTCTAAACGGCGGTCTTGAGGAGACCATCTACATGGAACAACCCGAAGGTTATGTCATAAAGGGCAAGGAACACATGGTTTGGAAGCTTAAGAAGGCCATTTATGGCCTTAAGCAAGCATCTAGATCATGGAACCAGTGTTTCGATCAAACTGTTCGCAAGTTTGGATTCGAAAAATGCCTAAGTGAAAGTTGTGTGTATAAGAAGGTTGAAAAGGGGAATGTAGTGTTCTTAGTTTTATATGTAGATGACATTCTTCTAATTGGAAACAATAAAAAGCTGTTGTCATCAGTACGAACATGGTTGTCAAACCAGTTCGAGATGAAGGATATGGGAGACGCAGGACACATCCTCGGGATCAAGGTTCTTAGGAATCGAGAAAAGAAGATGTTGTGCTTATCTCAAGAACCTTACATCGAAACAGTACTTAGTCGCTTTAGCATGCAGGACGCCAAGAAAGGTTTCTTACCTTTTAGACATGGCATCCATCTATCTCAAGAGATGTTCCCCAAAACGGCGTCTGAGATACAAGCAATGAGAAGGATTACATATGCTTCGGCAGTTGGAAGTCTCATGTATGCCATGCTTTGTACGAGGCCTGATATTTGCTTTGCTGTTGGCATGGTGGCAAGATATCAGTCGAATCCGGGCCAAGGACATTGGACTGCCGTAAAGAACATACTCAAGTACCTTAAACGGACTAAGGACTATGCTCTAGTTTACAATGCAGTCGAGCTCTAGTTTACATAAGTCTAAATCTTTGTTCTAGTAGACCGGTTGTGGGCTGCGCTCAATTTAAGGTACGCGGTCAGTTCTGAACAAAGAAAAAAAACAATTTCACAACCCAGATAGACCTAGACTACCTATCGTGAAAGGTTGCAATGTCAGTCCGATTATTTCTAAGCCTTATTGAAATATGATGATGGTGTGGTATAGCACTGAATGGATCTAACAGCAAGACGAGTCTTTATGCTATCTACTGAAAGACGAGGTCTTGATAATTAATTTCTTAATCAATATACGTTAGCATTGAGCATACGATATTGAGTATCTACTACTTTGACTTACCAAATGTGCGGGTTTTTCGCCACCCAACGATCCAGGTATATTGGGTAGTGGTGATCAATATCTAGCGGTGCTAGGATTGCTATTATGTTGAATCGTGCGCGAGGAGAGTCTCGTTTGATAACATCCACAAGAGGAGCTCGAAATAAGGTTTTATTATTCGGAACCTAGCTAGTTGGAGTTTAATTACTCTATGAATAATAAATAAGAGTTTCTTGCTAAGTCCACTCTTGGAGAATAAAATATGTTAATTAATTAAGTCTATAGCAGACATTAATTAATGGATGTTTCTATCTTAAGCGCGGGAAATGAATTAAACAAACAAAAGGAAACCCGGAATACTTGTAATTTCGGATTTGGAAAGGCAGTGCAATATTACTTCTGTAGTGGCTGCTTGTAATATTCCAATATAAGCTTATATTAAATTGTGAGTTCAATTTAATTAGTAAAAAGCTAATTGGGTGAGGCCATGTCCAAATTCTTTCTTAGATCCCTGACTGGGGCCAATATGTGACTTAATATAAATAGGAGAATAAAGGAGACAGAAAACATAATTATTATTGCTAGATTTTTCGTCCCCTCTAGAAAGAGACATAATTCGAAAATTGCTCCCTCCGTGAGCTGAGTTCTGTCTTCATTATTCAAGTGCTAGTATTCTGGTGAGATTTGCCCACACAGATATCAGTATACAGTCCGGGACACCAGTCAGAAGATCAGAGGTCGAGTACTGAAGATCTTCACGTGGAGACGGAGCAAGCCATCATCGATTCTTGATTGAATCAACGAGGTAAATTGGCTAATTCCGTAGTGAGCATGTTTTAGGGATTTTATATGCTAAAGCATGTTTTAATTCAAGTTATGAGCATGATACATATGATAATTACGCGAATAGAATTTGTCTGAATAATCTGCTAAATAGATAAAATTTATGTGATCGGATTTCATGCACGCTTCCGCTGCCATCCCCTTCAGGCAGGAGGGTTGTACTGGTCTTGGTGATATTGATTATTGAAAGATGCGAACTTGTGGGTGGACTAAAATGCTCTCGGAAACTGTGTACTGCAATTTGGGTTGAATACAACGCGTGAAAAAGATGCGAACTTGACGGAAATTGAGAATGAGAGGGATATAACGTGTAATCTCCGTTCAGTTCTTGATACAAATCTCGACGCAATTTCATAAACAATATGTGCGTCCACATATGTACCCACATCTAATAAAAGTGAACACGCCCTAATTTTAATACAATCAATTGAAATGATACTCCTCCTCATTTTGCTTTATCAAACAATACATACATGTATGTGTTCCTTTGAGGACATTTAAACCATCAAAAAACCTTCTAAATAGAGCGATCTAGAAATCAGATCCCACCAATCTCTTTCCCAATTTTAGAAATAAAAATCAAGCACTACATGGTTTAGACATTTTATGATACACAAGTCAAGCAATATATTATAGTAATTCATAGTTACGACATATGATGGCAAACTGGAAAAGTATTCCAATTATTAGCATAATGCTACAAACACACAAACAAAACAAAGATAGTAGAAAGTAAGCTTAATAATGAGAAGACTGAAGAGAAGATATTATCAGTAAAACTTGAATCCCATACACTTCTCAGCGAAATTGAGAAGCGAATCGATCTCATTCTCATCAATGTAACCGCTGCCGTCGAGATCGGCTTCGCTGAGGCCGCGGCCGCTCTTCTTGGTGGTCATGAACCAGGAGCCGCGGCTGCGCACAGCAGCACGCAGCTCGGTGAGGCTGATCTTGCCATCGTTGTCGTAGTCGAAACTCATCAGCCATTTCTTGAACTCATCCACAGTGATCTCGTGCTTGCCACTCACGGCTTTAGATCTATCTCCTCCCACACCTAAAGCCATTATTGCACTTCTATTTTTTTGTGATAATTATTGGAGCCACATTGCTTGGCTTTTATAACCATTTGTGTCAATCACAAAAGAATCTCCTTTTCATTACAACATGGAATTTTTTTCACGTTGGCTGATTCTATCTTATCTTTATGTGATGAATGTGAAACACAAGATAATGAATCTGGTACTCCATATAATTCACGTTATTCTGTTTTGGAAAAGAAAGATTCATTCAATGGGCAATCAATCATTTACAAGACTATATAAAAAAAGCCTTCTCAAAAGTTGAAAGATCTTTGATTCCAAACTATTTTTGTATGTTACGTTATTAATATAGGGTGTATTAAATGGTGAGATAAAAAATAGTTAGATATTTTGAATAGAGACATATTAAAAGATTTGAAACGTGACATCTTAAATGAAATGGAAAGTATTTATGAATGGGTACATTGTTAAAAAACAGTAAACACATTAAATTTGATCAAATTCTAGTTCGTCTCACAACTATAAATATCAATTGCAAAGACCGTGATGCTAACATTTGCTCACAGTTATCCCATGGTGAAAATATCTGGTAATCTACATGTAATATTGTAGGAAAGAAATCAAGGGAATAATATACAATTAATACATGATTGATATGGTATGATAGCTTTCCATGGATAGGTGTACACATTGAATGTAAATTAGGTTTTCCTTATATTGGTAGAATGTAGCCCTATATAGAGGGTATGTTTTTGTATATTATGAATGAAAAAGATTGACAGAAATTACCGATTCCTTCAAATATGATTTTGTTTTCCATTCAAGTAACTTCATTTTAGAGTATGAATAGATGTTATTATTGAAAGTTATATTCTTTATTTTATGTCTTTATCTTTTACACTTATTATGAAAAATTATATATATAAATTAAAAACAGAAAAAACGTATTCTTGTATCTTTATAAGTTACATACTAATTTCGAGTTTAAAACACTCATTATATGTGTATTAATTTATTATTAATACTATAAATTATTAATAGAAAGATAGTAGTATTAATAAAAATTAAAAGCTCAATTACCACGACAGGTTAGCTAAAAATCCTAAAGTTTAGGGTTTTGATTGAAATTTATAAACAGAAACAATTATAATCCGAATGACCCGTACCCACATAGCCTGATAATACAAATGGGTTGGCTTAATTTACCTCCTTACTAATATGTGTTATTTACCCTCAATATAATAGTTTACGATTATAATTTATAATATATGAAATATCTACTTTTAAATAAAAGGACTATGGAACAATGTATATTAATAATCAGATGGAATTATGTATCCTATAATTTTATTTGCCTTCGTATTTCACTAGCACATATTTAAACCTTAATTTTTATAAAAATAAATGGAGTATATTATAATATTATGAATAATACTTATTTTTTTCAAAAAGATAAAAGTAAAAAAAGTTACTCCATACTAACTGTGGATTTATCAATCATAATAATATCTTATTAACAAATAAAAATTAAATTAAATGATTAAAAACAACAATATCTATCGCCTAATTGGTCGAATCAAACGCTGATTACAAAATTAATCTAAAAAAATACGAAATTGAGTCTCTCGCAAAATGTGAATTACATGTTGACGAATCTATTCATGTTTTGAATGGTCATTGTTGCTGCATAAAGGAAGTAAAGGAATAAAATAACTTCGACGGTTGTTGATATTTTCTACTCCATCCGTTCCATAATAGTAGAATCATTTTGTCATTTTGGTACGTTCCATAGTAGTGGAGTTATTTCCCTTTTTAGTAAAAGTCAACATTTTTCTACTCATTTACTTTTTCCTCTCTACTTTTTTCTCTCTCATACTTTATTATTTTTTTATTTAATACATTATACACATTTTTCTTAATTTTCGTGTCGTAAAAAAATGTCTCTACTACTATGGAACTAAGGGGACGGAGGGAGTACATGACAAGAGGAAAAATCACTCATTTTGGTTTTTAAAGTACTTGTACTAGTGAAAGTAACCATCGAATCTTTTATTTATCAAATTAATGGACCATATATTCTAGCCTTTTCATATGATAAAAAAAAAAACTTTTTTGTACAGAAATAGTAGGTGTTTTGAATTATCATTGTTGCTGCAATAAGATGGAATCTAAGACAGGAAAAAAGCAGACGATCCATTTGTTTGTTAACGAATAGTCCTGGTGAAAGTAACCATCAAAATCGACTACTATTTACTAAGTAGCGATTATCTTTTAATATAATAAACGTATATTTTATATTGTTACTAGTGTAACATCTATATAATGCACAAATCTTAGTTTAATTATAGTATATTAATTAATTTGATAAACTTTGGTATTGAGGGAATAATTCTCATTATTGATTAATTATTGACAAGGATTTACACGCCTCAAATAGGCTGTCAATATCTCCACAAAAGGTAAGTAATTAACTCTATACCTAATTTCTATACAAGGTATTAGAAAGATATCAATCACCACTAATTCTTCCAATCACTTGATTGTGTAGTATCTCCCCTTGATTAAGTTGTATCTTTCCTTCCAACACTCCCCCTCAAGTTAAGTGACGGGATTACCGATGCTTAACTTGTCCAATACTCCGTGGAAAGATTGAGAGTTCACTGCCTTGGTCAAGATATCAGCCAGCTGATCTTCTGATCTGACGAATGGTAGTTCCACGATCTTTGCATCAATTGTATCCTTTATGAAGTGTCTATCCACCTCCACATGCTTGGTTCGATCGTGTTGGACCGGATTCTCGGAGATGCTGATGGCTGCCTTGTTATCACACAATAATCGGCACGGTTGGGCCGATTTGAGTTCCAACTCGGTCATGAGTCTCCTAAGCCATAGTACTTCGGTTAGTCCACTCTTTATTCCTCGGAACTCTGCTTCCGCACTTGACAGAGCCACCACCTTCTGCTTCTTGCTTCTCCATGTCACTAGATTGCCTCCTACAAAGGTGAAATACCCGGCTGTTGACTTTCGATCATTTGGATTTCCTGCCCAATCTGCATCTGTATATCCATGTATCTCCAAGTGGTTGTGTTTTTTGAATAACACTCCGTGTCCTGGTGTGCCCTTTAAGTACCGTACTATTCGTAGAACGGCCTCCCAATGTTCCTCCTGAGGTGTATGCATGAACTGGCTTACTACTCCAACGGCATAAGCCAAGTCCGGCCTAGTATGAGATAGGTAAATAAGCTTCCCCACTAGTCTTTGGTATTTCCCACGATCCGCCTGTTTTGCCCCTTCTCGAATCTGTAATCCATGATTCTGAACCATTGGAGTGTCTGCTGGCTTGCAGTCTATCATTCCTGTTTCTGCAAGGATGTCGAGTACATACTTTCTTTGATTGATGAAGATGCCCTGCTTTGACCGTTTCACCTCGATGCCCAAGAAGTATTTCAAGGCACCTAGATCTTTCATCTCGAATTCTTTGAACAAATTCTTCTTCAACTGACTTATCTCCTCTTCATCATCCCCTGTAATGATCATGTCATCCACATAAATAATAAGACAAGTAATCTTCCCTTTTTTCTTCTTGAGGAACAATGTATGGTCCGAGTTGCTTTGCTGATATTCATACTTCTTCATTACTTCAGTAAATCTGCCGAACCAAGCTCTCGGGGATTGCTTCAAGCCATATAAAGTCTTCTTTAGTTTGCAAACATTCCCATCTAAAAATTCTCCTTCGAAGCCTGGAGGAGGTTCCATGTAGACTGGTTTTGTCAACTCGCCGTGTAGAAAGGCATTCGTCACATCAAATTGATGAAGGGGCCAGTCTCTGTTAGCTGCGATCGAAAACAGGACCCTCACTGTATTGATTTTGGCCACTGGTGAGAAGGTTTCAGCATAATCCACACCGTAAGTCTGGGTGTATCCCTTTGCTACAAGTATTGCTTTGTATCGATCAATTGACCCGTCTGGTCGTCTTTTGATAGTGAACACCCATCTACATCCCACAGTTGCTGCCCCTTTGGGTAGTTTGCTCACTTCCCAAGTTTTATTTTTCTGCAGTGCATCCATTTCTACTAGCATCGCATCCCTCCATTGTTTTTTCTGCCACACCTCTTCTGCTGTATAAGGGATTTCTTCTTCCTCATAAAGGGCAGTTTCGAAGGCTCTCGCCATCTTTGTCATGTTTGCCTGTGCGAAATTTGCGACAGCATACTGACTTCGTCTTCCTATCTTCTCCGGAGAATATCTTTTTGGTGGAATTCCCCGAGTGCTCCGAGGAGGAAGTATGTACCTTCCAGTGCTCTCGTCTAGAGCAGTCTCTGTATCAATATGGTTAGGGAGAATGGACTCTTGAGGGGAATCGGAGGTTACCTTGGATACCGGTTGAGGAGGATCATCGGGTGGTGGTTGAGAGGACTCTGTGGTCGAGACATGCTCGGTGGCCGTGCTAACCTTTTCTGTTGAGTCTTCGTTGGAAAGATTTGACCGAGGCACAAACCAACTTAGGTAGTCAAAAGTGTTTTCCGACTCACTCTCCCCCTGACTACTAAAGTTGGTATGGTAAAAGAATTCTGTTTCTAAGAAATTGCAGTTCATTGTGGTTATGACTTTTCGTGTGTTTGGGTCATAGCATCGATACCCTCGTTGATTAATCCCATAACCCACAAAGACACATTTGGTGGCACAAGGTGATAATTTTGTTCTCTCGTGTTTGGGAACATGGACATACACTGTACATCAGAAGACTCTAGGCTGAAGGTTCAAGTGTTCAGGAATTTTGGTGAGTTTAGTCAAGGTGTCAAGGGGTGTTTTCTTGTTCAAGATTTTCGTGGGGAGTCGGTTAATAAGGAAGATCGAGGTGGCCACGGCTTCTGGCCAAAAAGACTTGGGAACTTTGGACTCAATCATCAAGGCTCAGGTGATTTCGAGGATGGTTCGATTTTTTCTTTCGGCTACTCCATTCTGTTCGGGGGTATAAGGGCAGGAGGTTTGGTGAATGAGGCCTTTTTCGGTAAAGAAGTCAGTCATTTTTTGATTAACGAATTCTCTGCCGTTGTCGGATCGAAGGGTTTTTATAGTGGTCTGGAACTAGGTTTGAACTAGTGTAAAGAAAAGGGCGAATTTTTCAGGTACTTCAGATTTGTGTTTTAAGAAATATATCCATGTCATCCTAGTGCAATCATCTACAAATATGACAAAGTATCGAAAACCATTCCCCCCAACAACAGGTGCAGGACCCCAAACATCAGCATGAACAAGGGAAAAAATAGAATTCATACGAGTATTTGTAGGTTTAAACGATTGTATGTGGCTTTTGGCCAAAACACAAGTCTCACAAGCAAAATCTTTAGGAATAGAAAGTTTAGGAAAAAGTAAACTAAAATAACCAGGGGAGGGGTGTCCCAGCCGTTGGTGCCAGAGCCAAATCTCTCTTTTCGTGGACCCGTGAGCCAGCATCATACTTCCTTGTTGAGCTATCTCGTCCACGTAGTAGAGTCCTTGTCTCTCAGTGCCACGCCCAAGTATCCTCCTCGTCCGAATATCCTGCAGGATACAAAAGTCAGGATGCATCAGCAGGGTACAGTTTAATTCCTTCGTCACATGACTTATAGACATCAATCTTTGGGACAAGGTAGGAACATAAAGGCAATTAGAAAGTTTCAATGTCGGGGATATCTCAATAGTGCCCGCCCCAGCTACAGTGATCAATTCCCCACTAGCAGTCTGTATATATGTCTTAGTAACATTACTAAAACTAATAAAATCATCCTTATTTGGGGTCATGGTATCAGTGGTCCCACAATAAAAAATCCACCCCTTTTTCTCTCCCTCAAATCCATTTTTCACAATATATGCAGCGGAAATTCGGTTTAGGGGGTCAAATCGATTTTTAAGGTCAATGGGGCAGATCTGGGTATTCTTATAGATATCGGGGGGCTTTTCACCATAATCCATAAATCGTGGGTCATCATTCAAGTTATCATAACTAGAGGGGTTTTTATGCAAAACATGGGGTCTTTTATATAATTTTTAGAAATTAAGGGGGGGTATTTGTGAAGTGCCAAAACAGATAGGGTTAGGGTTGTGAACCCCCAACCCTTTACCTCCATTACTGGCGCTGCCCCTCCCGTCGTTCCAATCCCTCCTCCCGGCGAAATTGCCGGCGCCGCCGACGCCGCCGCCTCCGCCTCCACTGGAGGCTTCCGGTCCTCCCTCTATCTGCTTCCCTTTCCCGTTCGGTGCTTCCCATTTGTCGGGATTCGGTTTTCCCGTCTCAGCTCCGACGGTTAAGCCGACCGCCATCTTGGCCCTCGCCGTCTGCCTCTCCTCCCACCAATCGGGGTATCCCATCAGTTGGAAGCACGTTTCTCGCGTGTGCTTCTGCATTCCGCAATGGGAGCACCATAACTTCGATTTGTCCGCCGGTTTGCTTCCCGGGCGGTGTGCGGTGGCCGTCGGTCGTGAGTTCCCACCCCGGTGGGGTTGTTTCTGTCCTTGCGCCGCGAGTCCGTGACCGATTCCTCCAGATGTGAGGTTGCCTCCTCCGTGGTTGTTTTCGGCTGTGGTGTTGAGGAAACTTGGTGGCCCGATTTTGCGTCGGGCTGCCTCCTTCTTCACCCAGCTGTATGCAGTTTCAATTGGGGGTGGTGTCGCTTCTTTGAGGATATCGCGACGGACTCCTTCATATTCGTCATTCAATCCGGCAAGAAAACGAAGTACTCGTTTGGTGTTTGAGAATTCTCGGAATTGGCTCACTCCTTTGTCACAGCAGCTAATCGGCTGTTTCTGGCAACGATCAATATTGATCCACATACCGTTGATCTTCAGGTAATATGTTTCCAGATCCATGTCTCATTGTCTGATCGTGTTTGCCTTGTCTTCTAGGTCGTACACGAGGTAGAGATCCGCCTCGCTTTCGTAAGTGACGGCTAGGCTCTCCCAGAGTGCCTGGGCTGTTTGGTGATGAGCAAAATCTGCGATGATGTTGGTTTCGATGTTGTCCACGATCCAGGAGAAGACAATAAGATCGGTCTCCTCCCAATCTTCGTACTCCTTGGTATCTGGCGTCGGCGGGGCTGGTTTTCCTGTTATGTGGGAGTAGCCTCCCCTACTTCCGATTGCGACTTTCATCAGTCGCGACCACAACGGGTAATTCCCTCCGTTGAGTTTGAATGCAACAGTTACATTCTTGCTTGAACGTATCTTGCTGCTTGATGATTCTGTGGTTGGTTTATTTTCATCGGCCATTTTGGGATTGATTGGGATTTGGTTTTCTCACTTGTTTCTCTGTTTTTTTTGGTCGAGATTGGTATGGGGCGATGATGAATTTGTTCTGAGCCGTAATTCAGAACCTGCTCTGAAGCCATGATAAACTTTGGTATTGAGGGAATAATTCTCATTATTGATTAATTATTGACAAGGATTTACATGCCTCAAATAGGCTGCCAATATCTCCACAAAAGGTAAGTAATTAACTCTATACCTAATTTCTATACAAGGTATTAGAAAGATATCAATCACCACTAATTCTTCCAATCACTTGATTGTGTAGTATCTCCCCTTGATTAAGTTGTATCTTTCCTTCCAACATAATTTGTAAAAATTAAGCAATATTCTCACTATAGTAAAACTACATACTCCATCCGTCCCAAGGAAGATGATCCCTTCGTTGGGCGGCACGAGATTTTATGTAGTTTTATTTTGTGTGTTAGGTGGAGAAGGTAAAGTAAGAGAGAGAGAATGAAGTAAAGATAAATGAATTTCTATTTTTAGTAATGAGTCATCTTGGATGGGACAAACTAAAAAGAAGAGTGGGTCATCTTCAATGACACGGATGAAGTATATAACAATAAAAGAAGCAAATTATCCAACACATTACATTGTATGTATACATAAACTAAAAGGGAAGGGGAGTGATCAATTGATAACTCATCATTTAATTGCTAACTATAACTAATTTAAGACCATAGGATTTTAGAAAACTTGTGATCTACAATTTGCCACGTGTAATTTTCATTTTTATTAATTAAATCGAAAAAGATAAAAAAAAAGCTACCAAATTAGGGTTTTGGATGAAAATGTCAATATAGTGTTTCGAAAATATCAACACAATGCTTTGAGAATCTCAACACAATTCTTTGAGAATATTAACACATTGCTTATATGGACATTCTACATGTATTATATTGACATATTTTATATATCATGTTGACATTTGTTGCTATACGAAAAATTGAAAATTTTCAAAAAAAAATTCAAATTTTGACATCAGAACATATGCAAGTGAGATCTCGTTAGAATCCCTATGAAATTATCTTTAATTTGATATATGTTGTGCGAAAAAATAATTTAAATCGAGAAAGTTATATATGTTTTAAAGTTATGAGATATTTTTCGAAAGTTAGTTACAACTAATTTGTTGTAAATTGGCTTTAATACCCTTATTGACATTTTGTTGTTGATCGTATTGACATTACGGGGCTAATGATCTAGGCCCTTAATTTAAATATCTAATGACTATTATTTAGTTATAGTTAACAATTACGTATTGAGTTAGCAATATAATAACTCCAAACTAAAATATATATGTATATCTATAACAGGGGAGCGTTATATTGCTAACTCAATACCTAATTGCTAACTAGAATTAAATAATAGTCATTAGATATTTAAATCAAGTGCCTAGATCATCAGCCACGTAATTTCAATACGATCAACAAAAAACTTCAATAAGAGTATTAAGGTCAATTTACAACAAATTGGATATAACAAACTTTTGAAAAATATCTCATAACTTTAAAACGCATATAACTTTCTCGATTTAAATTATGTTTTCGCACAACATAATCAAATTAATTATAATTTCATAAGGATTCTAACGAGATCTCACTTGCATTGCATATGTTCCGATGTCAAAATTTGAAAAAAAAATTCAAAAATTTACAATTTTTTCGTACAGCAACAAATGGTAATATAGTATATAAAATATGTCAATATAATACATGTAGAATGTCCATATAAGCAATGTGTTAGCATTCTCAAAGCATTGTGTTGACATTCTCAAAGCATTGTGTTGATATTTTCGAAACATTATATTAACATTTTCATCCAAAACCCTAATTTGGTAGTTTTTTTATCTTTTTCGATTTAATTAATAAAAACGAAAATTACACGTGGCAAATTTTAGACCACAAGATTTCTAAAATCCTATAGTCTTAAATTAGTTGTAGTTAGCAATTAAATGATGAGTTAGCAATTGATCACTCCCCTCTATAACAGATATTTTAAATTTAATAAGAATAAATTTTTACTCCATAAATCAACTTCACATAGATAGTGAGTTTATTATTATAATACTTAATTTATTTATTTTAATAAATTCAGTGTACACATATTTGTTAGTAAGTAATTAGAAGTAGATTTGATTTTTTTTAATTTATAAATTATGTTGTGTTTGGAAAATAGTTGTGATATCCATGACCTAAAATATGAATAATTTGCATATTTTTGTATTTTATTTGCACATTATATTGTCATCCGAATAATAAATATATTAAATGGATATCATTGAAGATTGTATTTAATAAATTCTAGCAATTCAATAGAGACATATATATATATAGTTAGGATTTTTTAAATATAAAAGTAACAAATTTATAGTATAAAAAATTATATGTTGTTTTCAATATTAAATAGTGATTTCAAGGATGAATGTATAGTATCGTGTGAATGTGCATGATATTAAATATATACGTACTTGTACATAGGTATGTGTATGTGTGTGTGTGTTTGCTGATTTAAAGTCATTATAACATAATGTGTAAATAAAAAAAAGAAGGAATCGAAGTTGTTGTGGAAATAAGTTAAACTTTTATATACCTTGCTTTGGAATTCAATAGCATGTACATCTAATGGAGAGCAAATGAGGGTGTTATAAAAATATACTTATTAATAATGAATGAATAATTTTAAACTATAGCATAATAATTTCCATGCAATGACATTATACTAAATAGTGGTGCAACGGACACGTATTAAAATCAAGCAGTTAAGTGTCAATCTTATAAATATTTTGGGAAAAGATAATAGAAGCTTTTCACACTAAGTCGGTAGACTTCTTACTCCAATTGATGGCCGTACTTCGTGAATAAACGATATGTTGCAAAGGGAATCAGGAGGATACATTAAAAGCATCAGAAAAAATAAATTAGGAAGAGAGAGAGTGAGTTCTACCCGAGGAACATTATTTTTTTATTAAAGATTGTAGATGAAGCTTAAGGAATCAAGGAATTCGATTAGATCATTCGTCGTAATCAGGTGAGTTTAATTTTATATATTTTAGGTGATTAGTCGCTATATTTTAGGTTATTGGTCGCTATGTGTTAAATTGGAGTAAATATTTGAATTATATGATGTGAGCATGAAATGGTTATGTATTATTTGATATTGATGGTGTAATATGACGTGGATATGTGATTTGTGCAATAGATATGTTTATCTATAGTATTGGAGTTATTGATGGAATATATGGATATGTAATTGATGCAATGAATATGTTTGATGTATGGTATTGGAATTATTCGAATCATGGGATTAAAGAGGATACGTGGCGGTCTTGCTCTGGATCTGATATACAATAATAATAGACCTACGGGTCATATACAATGATAATAGACCTACGGGTCAAAGCAAAAGAGCAAAGAGGGACCTTCGTGGAAAGGTCAATACAAAGACCAAAGAGGGGCCTTCGTGGAAAGCTCAATACAAAAAGCAAAGAGGGGCCTTCGTGGAAAAATTAAATAAATATAAGGGACCTACGGGTTATATATGATGAAAATTCCGGGGCAGATACCTAGCTTGATTAGACACATAATATTAAAAGGGATCATAAAGGCATATGCATATGAATATGAAATTGTTTATGATATTTATTGTTTCTAGTTATATAGTCCATCCGTCCCGAGTTACTTGAGTCGTATTCCATTTTGGGTTATCCCAAGTTACTTTAGTCATTTCTCTTTTTGGCTAAAAACAAAGCATCTAATCACACTTACTTTATTCTTTCTTTTACTTTACCCTTTCTCCTCTCTCTTACTTTATTCTTTCTTCTACTTTATTTAACTCACTAAACACAACTTTCTTAAATCATGTGCCGAAAAGAAACACCTCAAGTAACATGGGACGGAGGGAGTATATATTATAGTTAAAGAATATGCTTGATATTTTTGTGACGTGAAATTAAAAGTGAAATTTATATACACTGAGTTGTGGCTCATATAAACCACTAATATTTTTCAGACAAAGATATCGCCGATGTTTTGGTTGATATGAGCTTTAGAAACTCCACGTGTTATCAGGGTCGGCGGCTGACGCATTATAGCAACATTCTCCTCCTCGTCAATTTGCATGTAGGCCAATCTATAATATATAGAGTGGTGAGAGAGTCTCAATACAGTTCAAAATATTTGAAATATGAAACAGATAAATGTTGATTTTCGAGTTTATCTTATATGGGTGTTTTACGAATTTTACATTGCTAAAAATTTCATATTTATATAATTATAAGAATATATGACAAAAGGGTAGGGTTGGTTGGGGTGTGACAATAGCATTCTACAATTATCTTTGATCTCATCAAAGCTTCACCTTGTGGCCTTATTTCTTGCGAGCATGGGCGGACCGCGGACCCAAAGTGAAAGGGGAGGAGCTTAAGCTTCTACAAATTATCTAAATTACTTAACAATATATATCAAAATAAAATTTAGAAATTTCAGCCTCTATCTATAATTATTTCTGCTTCCGCTCCTTGTTTGTGAGATTTCCCTTCGTTTTCATTACGGTGGGTCACCTCTATCTTTCTCCCCTTTCCTATTTTTTAGAATACACAAAATTTAAGTTTTTCTGTTAAATTTTGAAATTTCTACCTCCCATTGGTGGTAATGAACAATACCAGAATAATTTAAAAGAATACAAAAAAAAATATAAAAGTAAGATTATTAAAAGGAACAATAAAAAAGTACCAATAAGTCTTTTTTGAAATTTACGTATCGGAATCGGTAAATTAAATCAAAATTTGAAGCTCAAACAATCTTTCTCCACTAATTCTTGTTGAGCTGATCATCATGCTTCTTGCTACGACATCTCTTGGGGAAAGCTCTGCCCTCTCATCAATCAAACATGGGCATGAGCCTCTTCATGTCAATGTTGTAGAGGATGCATACATCTCTCACAACCTCAATTATATTCACTTCTCTTTTCTCGAGTTACATTTCTAAATTGTATTTATAGAGGTTGGATGAGTATAGTTATAGTAGTACTATTTAACTTCAATTTGTTTTGATAGATAGTCAATTTATCTTTCCTTTTCACTTCCACTTCCCCATTCAATTTTATCAATAAAATCTTTTTCATTTCTACTTTCCCTAATTATCACAAAAATAAATAAAACCTTTTCATTTCCTTAATTATCACACAAATAAACAAAACATTTTCATTCCCTAATTTTATAAGAAAATTCATAATGATCTTGTTATTTTTCCCAAAACTCCCATGCACAGATACGAAAATATTGTGTAACAGTTCGCACGAATTTATTATATTGGCTACTGGCTAGATGGTACCATTATTTATTTTATTTCAACTTTTTTTATTCTTATGCACGCACACACAGTTTATGGATATGGAATTCACTAGTGAAAATATAGTTATACCGAGGAGGCAAATGTGATATATGAATGACCGAAATAATCAATGAAATTTTAACTTTTTGTAAACGAAAATGTATTAATAATTTCAAAAAAAAATATTGAAAAACAATTAAATTCGCTCTTTATAAGTGGTCCACAAATCCTATCCGTTTTTAAGAAAATAAAAGGAAAAAACTCTGAAACAATAATAGATTTTTGCTCCTTAAACAATGTTTGTGTTAAATGGTATAGACAACATATTTAGAGAAGAAAGCAATGGGAGAAGATAATTGTATTTGATTGAATGATGAAATGGTACTCAACACCAATATATTTATAGGGATGTTGGTGACCTTTGAGATCCTACAATAAATGTATATAAATGGAACTACACTATTATTGGAACATGCACATCTTCAAGGCTTCTTGGAACTCCATTCTTGGAACCCTGTTATTCTTTAATGCTTATTGATACTTCCCCTTTTCTCAACACTCCCCCTCAAATTGAGTGGTGGGATCTCCAAAACTCAATTTGGAAAGCACATCTTCAAAGCTCCTTGAGTTGACTGCTTTAGTTAGGATGTCGGCAAGTTGATCCTCAGAGCGAACAAAAGGGAGTTCGACAATCCCATTCTCAATGTTTTCTTTGATGAAGTGTCTGTCAACCTCCACATGCTTCGTTCGATCATGTTGTACTGGATTTTGTGAGATGCTTATAACGGCTTTGTTATCACAATACAACTGGCACTTGCTTGGAGAGAGATTAATCTCTTTCATCAATCTCCTTAACCATAAAATCTCGGTCAACCCACTTTTAATCCCACGAAATTCTGCTTCAGCACTCGAAAGAGCCACCACCTTCTGATTCTTGCTTCTCCATGTTACCAAATTACCTCCAACAAAGGTAAAGTAGCCTGCTGTAGACTTCCTATCGTTTGGGTTCCCTGCCCAGTCAGCATCTGTATAACCATGAATCTCAAGATGCCCATTTTTTGCGAACAACACTCCATGCCCTGGAGTTCCCTTCAAATACCGACAAATCCTAAGTGTTGCCTCCATGTGATCTGTCTGCGGCTTATGCATGAACTGACTTACGACCCCAACTGCATAGGCAATATCTGGCCTAGTGTGCGAGAGATATATGAGTTTTCCGACCAGTCGCTGATATCGACTACGGTCAGCCAACTTGGCTCCTTCTCTGATTTGTAATCCGTGATTAACTGCCAGAGGAGTGTCTGCTGGTTTACATTCCAGTAGGCCAGTCTCTGCTAGGATGTCCAAGATATACTTCCTTTGTCGCAGAAAAATTCCTTTGGTTGACCTTAGCACTTCAATCCCAATAAAGTACTTGAGATTCCCCAAGTCCTTCATCTCAAATTCCTGAAAAAGATTTTTCTTTAATTCCTCAATCTCTTCTAGGTCGTCACCTGTAATAATCATGTCATCAACATATATGATTAAACATGTGATCTTATTACCCTGCTTCTTAAAAAATAGCGTATGGTCTGAATTGCTCTGTGTATATCCATAGCTAATCATTGCCCCAGCAAACTTCCCAAACCATACTCTTGGAGATTGCTTCAATCCATACAAGGTCTTCCTCAATCGGCACCCTTCACATGCTTTAAAATCTGTTGCAAAACCTGGGGGTGCCTCCATGTAAACTTCTTCTTCCTTCTTCAACTCTCCATGTAGGAAGGCATTCGTCACATCAAACTGGTGTAATGGCCAGTCCCTATTAGCAGCAATGGATAACAACACCCGAATAGTGTTCATCTTAGCTACTGGAGAGAAGGTCTCAGAATAGTCAACTCCATATGTCTGAGTATAGCCTTTTGCGACAAGTCGTGCCTTGTACCTTTCTATCGAGCCATCAGGTCTTCTTTTGATAGTGAAGACCCATCGACAACCCACTGGTCGCTTCCCTTCTGGTAGAGCACATTTATCCCATGTGTGGTTTCGAATCAGTGCATCAATCTCTTTCTTCATTGCTTCCCTCCAATGCTTGTATTTCATAGCTTCTTCCCATGTCTGTGGTATTTCTTCTTCCTCATATAGTGCATTCTCGAAAGCCCGAGCCATCTCTGATAAATGGCCTTTGGCTAGGTTCACAACAGAGTACCGCTTTTTCCTGTCAATCCTCTCTGGTGTATACCTTTTGGGTGGAACTCCTCTGTTTGACCTTGGTGGAAGTATGTACCTCCCAGTGTCAGGGTCAACTCCTTCGACCTCGACTTCCTCAATTTCCCTCTCTTCGGTCTCAATTGAATTTTCTTCTGCACTTACAGTGTTAGCCAAACAATTATCTGTATCCACAGGATTACTTACATTGGATAACCTTAACGGAGAAATATTTGAGGCGATGCCACCTTCTACGATGGACTCTACCACATCAGAGACTTGCTCAGAGGAATTGCTTACTGTTTTCTCTGATAGATCCGCATCAGGATTGCTTGGCGTTGGCAGTGGCATTGAGATCCAACTTAGCGGGTCCGTATCATTGTTATCCCTAACATTACTCTCCCCCTGACCGCTAAGATGGGTAAAGAAGTACTCAGTTTCAAGAAAGTTGCAGTTCATTGTAACAAACATCCGGTTGGACTTTGGATCGAAACACCTATACCCATTTTGATTTACCCCATATCCTACAAAACACATTTGATAGCGCATGGGGATAGTTTAGTTCTTTCATGTTTAGGAATGTGGACAAAAACAGAGCATCCGAAGACGCGAGGTTCAAGAGTCAAGGGCGGAGGAATTTTTGTGAAGGTGGACAAGACTTGTAGAGGAGTTTTGTGTTTGAGAATACTTGTGGGCAATCGGTTTAGGAGATATGCTGAGGTGGCAATGGCTTCTGGCCAGAAGTGTTTCGGGGCTTTTGACTCTATAAGCATAGAACGAGTCATTTCGAGGAGAGATCGATTTTTCCTTTCTGCCACACCGTTTTGTTCGGGAGTATGAGCACATGTGGTTTGGTGTATAAGGCCTTTGTTTTGGAAGAATTGTTTCATGATAGAATTAACGAACTCCCCCCCATTATCTGACCGAAGGACCTGGATGGTTTTGTGAAACTGAGTTTGGATAAGGTTATAGAAATGGGTAAAGTGTGACAAAACTTCAGATTTTTGTTTCATGAAATATATCCAGGTCATGCGAGTGCAATCATCCACAAAAACTAAGAAATATCGAAAACCTTGCCCCCCAATAACTGGTGCGGGCCCCCAAATATCAGAGTGTACTAAGGCAAATGGGGTTTCAACACGAGTATTACTTAATGGGTAAGAGTTCCGATGACTTTTGGATAAAAGACAAGTTTCACAGTACATGTCATGCTCAGGAATAATACTAGGAAATAACAATTTTAAGTAACCGATAGATGGATGACCCAAGCGCCGATGCCAAAGCCAAGCTTTCCGGTCAGCTGATCTGTGAGTTAACATGGCAGTCCCTTTTTGAGCTATCTCATCCACATAGTAAAGCCCATCACGTTCAGTGCCACGCCCAATTATCTCCCCGGTTCGGATATCCTGCAACAGACAAAATTGTGCATGCATTAGTAACGTACAATTCAATTCCTTTGTGACATGACTAATGGATAATAACTTATGAGACATCGAAGGAATATATAGACAATTTGATAACTGCAAAGTTGGGGAAATGTTAACGGTTCCAGCCCTCTCAACCACTGTAAATTCCCCATTGGCAGTTTGGATATGAGATTTTAGAGGTTTCTGAAGGTTGGTAAGGTCTGAGGCATCAAATGTTATGATATCGGTTGCCCCACAGTCAAAAATCCATTTATCATTTTTCTCATGGCTATTAGATACTGCACACACAACTCCAAGCTTCTCGAGAGGCTGAAATCGATTTTGGCAAGTAGTTTGGGAAATTATGGAATTTTCAGGAGATTTGGGGGCTAATTGTGACTGAGAATTTTGGTGGGGTAAAACCTGCAATTTCCCAAATATTTGGGGGCTTCCAATAAAAGAGCCCCCTAACCCTAATCTACCTGAATCAGGCTCCGCCTCTTCCCTCATCAATTCTTCACTCCAATCACGAATAACACTCCCACTTCCGCCGGTGACGAAGTTTGCTGCCCCGATTGTGTTCACCGGCTGAGCAGCTTCATTTCCGGTCCTTCCTCCTGGCTGGACAGCACCGGCGGTTTGCGCGACCCCCTGCACGGCGTTGCCACCGTCGCCTCCAACTGCTGCGGTGGCGTGCCCGCCACAGTTCCAGGGTGTTTGAGGTTCCGGCGGCTTGCCGTGCTTCTCTTCCCACCAATCTGGATACCCAATTAGTTCAAAGCATGAATCTTTTGTGTGTCTTTTCCGTTTGCAGTAGGAACACACCAATTTTGACTTGTCTTCTTCATCACTTTGCCGATTTCTGCCATTGCCGCCGCCGCGACCACCACCGTTGCTGCCGCGACCGCCACCCCGAGAGCTGCCGGTAGGATTCTGCCACCCTCGGATGGCGAGGCCGGTTCCGATTCCATCCGTGGCAGCTGCTCCACCGGTGTTTGCCTGTTGTAACACTCGGAGTCGTGTCTCCTCCTGCTGAATCAGGTTGTACGCATAGTCGACGGAGGGAAGCGGGTCCATTTTCAGTATCTCCCTCTTGGTTGTTTCATATTTTCTATCAATTGCATATAGAAACTGACATACTCTCTGATCTTGTATGAATTTGTTATGAATCTCCATATCCTCTGGACATTTCATTGGGTTCGTCTGTTTTTGATCAATTGAAATCCAGATCTCTCCCAACCGACTCCATATTTCTTCTAATGAACTGATTCCTTGTCTTAGTGTGGTTGCTTTAAACTGAAGGTCATACACCTGGATTTTATCTCTTCCACTCCCATATGTGACGGCCAACGCATCCCAGATATGCTTCGCCGTCGGATGTTGTGAAACTCGACTAACCAGTCGAGGCTCGATGTTTTGTATTAACCAAGTGATCACACAATGATCGGCTTGTTGCCACTGTGTGAAGGCTGGATCGGTTCGAGGTGGGGAAGGAGGCACTCCGGTGACGTGAGAGACCATTCCCCGACCACTTATTGCCGTCTTTATCAATACGGACCAAAGGGCGTAATTTTCTCCATTTAACTTGTTCCCACCAATGTGGAGGGGCTGCGTGTCGATTCTGAATGGCACGACAGCTGTTTCTGGTGGATTTGGTTGGTTCATCTGCCATAGATGAATCTGAGGTTTCGGTTACTATATAGTTGTCATTTGACATTTTGGCTTATGGTTACAGGTACAACGGAAAAAGGAAAAAAAACGAGAAGGGGCCGAGAAAGGTATCAAGGACGATGATGATACCTTATCTGAGTCCAAACCCGCTTTGATACCATGTTAAATGGTATAGACAACATATTTAGATAAGAAAGCAATGGGAGAAGATAATTGTATTTGATTGAATGATGAAATGGTACTCAACACCCATATATTTATAGGGATGTTGGTGACCTTTGAGATCCTACAATAAATGTATATTCATGGAACTACACTATTATTGGAACATACACATCTTCAATGCTTCTTGGAACTCCATTCTTGGAACCCTATTATTCTTTAATGCTTATTGATATTTCCCCTTTTCTCAACAGTTTGATGGCCATGTGCGGAGTTCAAGTCATTCTACATCATACTTAAACGAAGAATTAAAGTAACTGATAATAATAATATTAATAATAATAATAATAATATGGATAACAAAAAAGAATTAGTAAATAAAAAAACTTCTATAATAATATAGTATAAAAATATTATAATGTTACCCAATATATTATAGGAGTATTGTTTTATTCATTAGAAGTTGAATTTAGTATGCCAGTGTCTAAACTTTGATGTATATATATACAATCTCTATGTCACACTCATATTAATTAGTTCTGCAAATCGAGGGGCAACAAAAAATACAAAAGAAAAAAGGTGGACTAGAGAACAGAAAAAAGATGAATCACCCTAGAGATATCATCCAATTCAAGAACACTAGGGTTTTGCTTGCAGCCTAATGATTGAGAAGAATCAACGAACATAAAGGAGAAGGTCATAATCTTGTAGAGCCGGCTATTCTTGTGTCGCGACAACTGAGGCACGGTGGGGTTGCACGGTGGCGTTCTTGTCTTCCTCTTATCCATTCTTCTCTGAATTGTATCTTTTCAGATACACTCATGCATGAAGCAATTACAGAAACAAGACAAGTACAAACTATTTTAGTGATTACCCAGTATCATATGTAGGGTTCATAATTAATTTAGTTAGGTGTGATGGTGAACTAGTCACACTAGTGCAAGTATCAGTTGCTATCAATATTGAACATATTATTAATGATTTCTAAGATGCTACTACTCACGCAAGTGCAAGCATCAATTGCTCATATATTAAACACTATTGAGGATAGTCGAATATTAGTTTGACATTTTCCACTTTAGGTCGGGCTAGTTCATACAAATTTGTTTTTTGTCCCTCACAAAAGGACTAGTCTAACTAATTGGGGTAGACAACTTTTATATATACCTTCAAACTTCTCTCACTCATCTCATGTGGGGTGAGATTGTAATCCAACAAACCTCCCCTCAAACCGAAACCATATCGGAAAGTCGGCACATCAAGACATTGCGGGCCCGACTCGAACTTGAGTCATCCGGGGCCCAATTTGAACATGGGTCATCTAGGGCCCAACTCAGGAGAAGTAGGGTAAAAGTGTTAGTTTGCCTTCACATGGACTCTTCGTTTGTATTAATGGGCTTGGACACTATAAGATTGAATTTGATTGTTCTAGTGCATTTCGCTAACTGGACATGATGTGAGGGTAATTCAATTCATAACCTTTATAATTTCAATATATTCCCCTAATAAAATAATATTGTTGATATATGGCTAAACTATAATATTCCATTAGTGACTGATTAATAAATCCTTCAAAGGATATATATATATATATATATATATATATATATATATATATATATATATATATATATATATAGGGATGTATTCATTTCCTTTTTTAATCTTTTGTTCTTTGTTCTTTGTTCTTTTTAATCTCAGCTCCACGATTTTGTCATCCGACGGTTAGATTGGTGCCACATGTCATTTAATAATGCAGATTTTCAGTTGAATAATGCACACCGACTAATAATGCACCATTATTATGTAATAATGCAGATTTTCAGTCAAAAGTATCATTTTATCAGTCAAAACTATCATTTTATCAACTCAAAGTATCATTCTATCCGGCAAAACTATCATTGTATGCAGTAAACCTAACATATATAAGCCAAAAGTATCATTTTATCAACTCAGATTATCATTCTATCCGGCAAAACTATCATTCTATGCAATAAACCTAACATATATCATTTTATCAGTCAAAAGTATCATTTTATCAGTCAAAAGTAACATTTTATCAGTCAAAAGTATCATTTTATCAGTCAAAAGTATCATTTTATCTACTCAGAGTATCATTCTATCCGGAAAAACTATCATTCTATGTAATAAACCTAACATATATCATTTTATAATTTTATCATTTTATCAGTCAAAAGTATCATTTTATCAACTCAGTCAAAAGTATCATTTTATCAACTCAGAGTATCATTCTATGCAATAAACCTAACATATATCATTCTACGCGATAAAATGATAGATTCCGGCAAAACTATCATTCTATGCAATAAACCTAACATATATCATTTTATCATTTTATAAGTCAAAATTATCATTTTATCAACTCAGAGTATCATTCTATCCGGCAAAACTATCATTCTATGCAATAAATCTAACATATATCATTTTATCAGTCAAAAGTATCATTTTATCAATCAAAAGTATCATTTTATCAACTCAGATTATATTCGACACCACTATTACAAAACAATAGTATCAAGTCATACAATTTACTATTACAACTACTAGTTCTTTTTAGGAGGTTTAAATTCTCTAATCATCTTTTCAACATCGATTTCCCCTTTTTTGCTATCATTCTGAAACTTCTGCTGTATATTTGAAAATGTCTCAAAAGCCTTCTTGTTTGTATCTCCAACAAGCAATGCTTCAGTATATTTGGCACGGAGTTTTATGAAAGCCTCTGTCCCCTTCTTCGTTAAACCAGAATTCCAGTTACGAACAGGACTACCCATGTAAGTCTCCATATGGCGCATCACATAAATTCCACAGTCAACTTTATTTGTATCGTTCTGCCATGGCAAAGTCATGTGTCTGGTTTTTGACATTTTGACAATTCTCTCCATTGATGGATTAACTCCATCTCCAAGATAATTCCGGAAGAAAATTTTCTATTCAAATAACACAAAACATACATGAGGTTGATTAAAAATGATATTTATTACTAGTAAAAATGATATTATGTTCCTACTAAATGATATTCAATACATTTTAACTAATAAATATTGAATGCGTTTAACTAAACATACCAGCATACTTGGTGTATCTTCATATTTGTTCTTAATCAACTCTTCACTAATCAGAGCATTCTCAATCACATCCATCATTTGAATCTTGAGATTGAAGCACATGATATAGAAATGTTCGTGCGCCCAGACCGGAAAGAATATCTAATTTTCAAAACATTATATACAAATGTCATTTTCAAAAATATAGGAATGTTGTTCTGTAATGTATATCTCATTATGACTTACCATGTCATAATCTTCCCATTTGAAATTTTCAATCTTTGACACAAATTCATTCAGCGATGAGCAGAATTTTCTTTGAGCCTCGGCTTGAGTCCATCCAGATTCCCTTGCAGTGATATTGTATACCTGTCATGTTTACATTTTTGTAAATAAATTTAACTTTTAATGTAACACTATTATTTATTCGTTTACTGTACCGTAGGTGTAGTGTTGATGAAAAGGCGACTCGGTGATGCCTTTGATTTGAATTTTTCATGGTGGTTGAGGTACACAACCCATGCATCTATGATGTTGATACTGACGTATGTACGTGGAGCAAGGCTGTGGAAATCAATCTTGAACATGCTCATCATGTTGTTCTCATAAACCATCTCATAACTGATTTTAAAATCATATTTAATGTTAGTTAAAAGAATTTAATAAGAATATAATTATGTAATTCAAAACTTACTATTCGCTTTCTTCATTTTCATCAACCAGTACATTATTTCCTTCTCTTCTTTACTCAGTTTTCCTTTTATACTTACTACTATGACATTGTAGGGAAAGCACAGTGCTTCAACAATTTTCTTTGTGGTTCTGGCAACTTTCTCCTTTTCAACAGGAGGTTCTTTGGAAACCTTCTTCTTACCTTTGGCCTTTTCCAAAACTTCTTCCATCTCTTTTAAAACTTCATCATCTCCGGTTTCACCATGTATATCCTCCATGACATTGGATATTATGGCACATGCTCTTTCGTCCTTTCATTCAAAAATATAAATTGTTATTGACATAAGGGATATTATTTTACCCAATGGAACTCATATTATAAGCCAAAAGAATCATTTTATCAGCAAAAAATCTAAAGCTATCATTATGAAACAAAAATTTCATTTTATCACTGAACCTATCATTTTACCCACAGAAACTATCATTTTATTCCACGAAACTATCATTTTATCATTTTATGCAAAATTATCATTTTATCATTTGAAACTATCATTTTATGGTGCAAAAGTATCATTTTATCACTGAACACTATCATTTTACCCACTGAAACTATCATTTTATTCAACGAAACTATTATTTTATCATTTTATGCAAAAGTATCATTTTATTATTTGAAACTATCATTTTATACCCTTACACTATCATTTTATGATCCAAAAGTATCATTTTTCAAATAAAACAGAGCAACCAAAAAACATCATCAAACCTATATCATCTTAACCATATAAACAATCATTTTATGTACTTAAACTATCATTTTTAAAAGTTACCTCAAATTCATCATTGAGAGACAATTCAACTTCTTTCTCTGGAACTTTTTCCTTCTCTTCTCGAGCTGCTTTATTAGCCATTTCCTTCTCTGGAAGTTTTTCCTTCTCCATATCCTTTTTCCGATTAAAATTTTCATTCTCATCAGGAGTTTGGTCATATTCGGGTATGAGAGTGAATGTAGGGAACTCATTCCTATTTTTCAGAATAAATGTCCTCTCAACAGCTTTAGTCAGCTCAATCATGATATAGATCCATTCAAGATCATCAATTTCGTCATTGCTCATAGCAAGTGACATTGATTTCTGACTTTCTGTAACATTCTGCACCCCTTCCTCTCTCAATCCCATTGCATTTCTTGTCGTATCACATATTATCTTAAAGCTATTAAGCTTCCCGAGTTCATCAGGCGCTGCTTCAAGGACATCAAGCATCGTCGACATTGAGGCTTTACACTCCCTGGCAGCTTCCTTCCTTCCATTGATCTATGAAAGTCTTTTCTTGACTTCCACTGCTTGTCCCCTCTTCATCCTGATCATTCATCTTCAAAGCTTTTACATCTTCAGGATCATCATCTTCGGATTCAGATTCATCATCTTTATCGTTCTCTTCATGTGGTTGCTTTTTATATCGGTCATACTTATGACCGAGACCAAAATCTGAACCACTCATTTCTGTTCTTTGCCCTTCTTTCAGCAGTTCGGCAGTCCAACCCTTAACTGTTGGATAGCATCTTGGCACCATTTTTTTTTCAAACACAATTCTGTCGACGTAACAGGCCTACATTAACAAAAACTAAATATTAGTTTTTCTGTAAATAGATTCATAGTCGATGGAAAAAAAATATATTCTTACCACTACAAAGATAACTGCTCCTGTAAATATCTTTGTTGTGTTTATTTTCCATCTCTTTTGTGTTTCAAGCAATTTGGATATGACATAGCTACACCAATTGTATTCTTTGATCTTCTCCACATCAACTATGTAATCTAAAACTTGTGGGCTCAGATTTCCATCAGCAGGGGTGTTGATCAAGGCATACTCCACCAGAATCATAAAATTCCTTTTGAACCACTCACCACCTTCTTCGTCTTTCATCATTTGCTCTACAAGATACGCTGGAACCATAGTTTTTTCTCCACCTTTACAGAATCTAGCAATTTCACTTTTGATATTGATATTTTTCTAAAATTTGATCCTACTCATAGGTAAAGATCCCATCGGGAACCCAAGAGTAATATGAACATCTTCATCATCTAAAAATAGTGATTCCCCGCTGTTCAATTTAATTGAACAACTTTTATGGTTAAAGTTGTAAATCAGATAATAAGCCAATGATCTTGGGAAACTTCTTATTTTGAAGTTTAGGAGTGCGCCAAACCCAATCTCTCTAACAGCTCTTTTTTTATTCTTGTTTAGAGTTTCGAGCATGTTTACGAAGAAGTCAGTATTCCTTCTTCCTGCCAAAGTCGGTGAGTGAATGGTTGTATCATCTTGAACAACTATTTTCTTGCACTTCTTTGCATCTGCCTTCTTCTTACTTGCATCATCATTCTTTCTTTTCTTATTATTTTGTATACTTTCTATTTCATCTGCTAATAGTCTATTATCATCAGCAGCATCAGCATCACCTAATACACAAAAGATTTCAGTGTGTTAAACGGTTTATGTCATTATATTAAGTCAAAGTATCATTTTATCCCCAGAAACTATCATTTTACCCCCTGAAACTATCATTTTATCCCCTGAAACTATCATTTTACCTTCTGAAACTATCATTTTCAATGTAGAGATTTATCATTAATACACAAAAGATTTATCATTTTACCTTCTGAAACCATCACTAAATGTCTATCATCATGATCAGCACCAGCAGCAGGAATGTTTGTTCCTAATACACAAAAGATTTCAGTGTGTTAAACGATTTATTTCATTATATAAAGTAAAAGTATCATTTTATCCACTGAAACTATCATTTTATCCTCTGAAACTATCATTTTATCAAGTGCAACTATAATTTTATCAAGTGCAACTAGTAAGTTTATCATTTTACCCACTGAAACTATCATTTTATTCCCCGAAACTATCATTATTTTATGCAAAAGTATCATTTTATCATTTGAAAACTATCATTTTATGATGTAAAAGTATCATTTTATCACTGAACCTATCATTTTATCCCCTGAAACTATCATTTTACAACCTGAAACTATCATTTTATAACCTGAAACTATCATTTTATCACCTGAAACTATCCTTTTATCACCTGAAACTATCATTTTATCCCCTGAAACCATCATTTTATCAAGTGCAACTATAATTTTATCCCCTGAAACTATCATTTTCAATTTAGAGATGTATCACTAATACACAAAAGATTTATCATTTTACCTTCTGAAACCATCATTAAGAGTCTAACATCATCATCAGCAACAGCATCAGGAATATTGTTTCCTAATACACAAAAGATTTCAGTGTGTTAAACCATTTATGTCATTATATAAAGTCGAAGTATCATTTTAGCACCTGAAACTATCATTTTATCACATGAAACTATCATTTTATCACCTGAAAATATCATTTTATCACCTGAAACTATCATTTACTAAATTTCAATGACTTCAAAACAGGAGAGAGAGCAAAACTTGTCACTTAAGTAGAACAAAACACTACTCACAAAATCAACACTCAAATAAACTTCTTCGAATCTGCATTACTGCTGCACACATTTTTCTAAACCAAAGCGTTTTAATAAGGTCAGGAGGTTAGGATATGGTCGCAGATACTGATAAACTAACGGATCTCAACTATTCGCTTTATCAATATAAGTTTTGCCGCTATAGTCACACATTTGCTATAGACACTGATAAACTTCTTTCAATAAACCGCTGATTTAGAATCTAAAAAACGCTGAGTTAGGATATGGAACAAGGTATGTATTGATGATACAAAACCAAGTATGAAGTAAATTCATCATGCTGTCATATGTAACTCTAAATCTACACTAAAAAACTATAGCATCTAAAAAAAGGAGAATCGCAGGCAAAATGATAAAATCGAGCAAAAACAAAAGTGAAATAAGTAAAAAACTTCATCCAACCTTTCTTCGATGATGCTTGAGCATTTCCCGACGTCATATTATAGAATTTGGATGGATTTACCTTCGAAACTGAAGAAACTACGGTTTGAATGCGATCGGAGAGTTTGGAAGCGATTCGGAAGGTTTGGAAGCGATTCGAAGGGTTTGAGTGTCAGAGAAATCAAATTTAGCGTCTAGTTCACGTTTTCTATCGACGCGCCAATTTGAAAAAGAAATGACAATTTTTCCCTTATATATTTTATTAATTATTTATCCCCACTTTATTAAAGTAACCACAAAATACTCCAACTTATGAAAAAAATAGTGTTAGGTATAAAATGATAGTTCAATCCTTTAAAAGTTTGGATTTGTCAAAAGTTTAATCCTTTCAAAAGTATCATTTTATCAACTCAGAGTATCATTCTATCAAACAGAAATATCATTTTATCGGCAGCAAGTATCATTTTATCATTTTATAGGTTAGAAATATGATTTTATAAACAAAAGTATCATTTTATCAACTCAGAGTATCATTCTATCCGGCAAAACTATCATTTTATCAACTCAGAGTATCATTCTATCCGGCAAAACTATCATTTTATACAGTAAACCTATCATTTATAAGCCAAAAGTATCATCTTAACTACCAATCATTGGCTTCAAAGCATCATTACAAACAGGAATGTATATAACCAAATATCAGTAAAAGTATCATTTTATCAACTCAAAGTATCATTCTATCCGTCAAAACTATCATTTTATGTTGTAAACCTAACATTTATAAGCCAAAAGTATCATTTTATCAACTTAAAGTATCATTCTATCCGGCAAAACTATCATTTTATCATTTGTATGTCATTTTATCAGCTTATATGCCATTTCTTCAGCTTATATATCATTTTATAAGGTTGCTGTCATTTTATCCGCTTATATTATCATTTTATCAGGTTAAAGTGTCATTTTATGACCAATGTATCATTTTATAAAAAAGTGTATCATTTTATCAACTCAAAGTATCATTCTATCATTCAGAAATATCATTTTATCGGCTGCAAGTATCATTTTGTCATTTTATAGGATAGAAATATCATTTTATCTGCTGCGAGTAACATTTAACATTTTATAAATTCAGAGTCTCATTCTATCCGGCAAAACTATCATTTTATACAGTAAACCTAACATTTATAAGCCAGAAGTATCTCCTTAACTACCAAGAATGTAAAACCTACATATCAATAAAAGTATCATTTTATCAACTCAGAGTATCATTCTATCAGTCAAAACTATCATTTTATGCAGTAAATCTAACATTTATAAACAAAAGTATCATTTTATCAACTCAAAGTATCATTCTATCAGTCAGAAATATCATTTTACCGGCTGCAAGTATCATTTTGTCATTTTATAGGTTAGAAATATGATTTTATCTACTGCGAGTAACATTTATCATTTTATAACTCAGAGTATCATTCTATCCGGCAAAACTATCATTTTATATAGTAAACCTAACATTTATAAGCCAAAAGTATCATTTTATCAACTTAAAGTATCATTCTATCCGGCAAAACTATCATTTTATCATTTTTATGTCATTTTATCAGCTTATAGGCCATTTCTTCAGCTTATATATCATTTTATAAGGTTAGATTATCATTTTATCAGGTTAAAGTTTCATTTTATGACGAATGTATCATTTTATAAACAAAAATATCATTTTATCAATATAAAGTATCATTCTATCAGTCAGAAATATCATTTTATCGGCTGCAAGTATCATTTTGTCATTTTATAGGATAGAAATATCATTTTATCTGCTGCGAGTAACATTTATCATTTTATAAACTCTGAGTATCATTCTATCCGGCAAAACTATCATTTTGTCAACTCAGAGTATCATTCTATCGGCAAAAGTATTATTTTATCAACTCGGAGTATCATTTTATCAAGCAAAACTATCATTTTATCCAGTAAACCTAACATTTATAAGCCAAAAGTATCATCTTAACTACCAATCATTGGCTTCAAAGCATCATCACAAATAGGAATGTACATACCTACAAATCAGTAAAAGTATCATTTTATCAAGCAAAACACATCACTCTTATTCGGATTTTACTTCACTCTTGTTCACAAAACACTAGTTCCTTATTCAGTGAAATAAATAGATACAACACAACAGTGAATTAAATAGTAAACAAGATATTAATGTACAATAAGTACTTGCTATTGAATTTAAATGAAGTTTTCTACAATAGTTTATGAACGCTTGAAGTTTACAATCATTTTTTCCACATCTGTGTTATTTGTTTTCCCATATTCTTCATAATGCTTTGATGCTAGTGACAAGATATTCAATGCCTCATGGTTTTTTTCCGACAATATTAATGCGCTGCAATACTTTGCTCTCAGTCTTTGGAGTATTCCCTTGCTTCTTGCAATTAATCCACAATTCCAGTCTTGTTCACGCTCACCATAATAACATTCCAAATGTCGCATCAAAAAAACTCCACAATCTTCTACATTTGATGTTGTTTTTTTTCCCTCAAACACCATCACGGCGGGGGGTTAAGGCAGACCCCCAACCTGTCTATATCAAAACACGGCAAAGGAACATACATCAGCCAAGCCCAAAAGTGACTCGGTCCGCACGAGAGATACAAATAACAAGAGCCAACAGAGCTACTATGGTATCCCCACAGACCGGGTACTAACCATCTAACTAACGAGAAAACAAACATAACAAAGCTATACATTAAAATAATAACAAGGATGATGGCCAAAAGTTGGCCAGATCCAAAGGAAAACAAAAAAACATAAATCAAAACCGCGAACCATGTGAAGTAGTCATCCATCTCGATATCTGAATCTGAAGTTCGGATAGCCTAACTGGTCCATCCTCACGAGCGACTTCAAATACCGAGGCGCTGAATCTGCATCAAAGAAGGTGATGGCAGGGGTATGGACCCCCAACCTGCCAAAAAATCGGCTGCCCGGTTGCCCTCTCGGTAGATGTGAGAGAACATGACCTGCAGATGTGCGATCAAAGTGCGAATGTGAGCCATGTGGTGCCTCACATCCGCCGCTCCTCCGCGTCCTGAAGTGAACACCGCAACCACTGCCGCTACATCCATCTCGACCCAAACGTGCGAGGAGAACTGCATAGCCAATGTCAGCCCGTGAAGAAGAGCTAAAAGCTCCGCCTCGAAGGCCGACCCAGCTACGAGAGGCGTACAAAAGGCCCCCAAGAGAGAACCGTCTGAGCCCCGAACCACTTCCCCGCCGCCAGCCTGTCCCGTCGAGGTGATAAAGGCCCCATCGGTGTTCAGCTTCACCCAAGGATCGTCGGGTGGATGCCATAGCACTTGCAGTGACCGTAGAACTCGCCGGTGAGGAGGAGCTAAAGGCATGAAGTCAACGGCCGGGGCGCAACCGCGCCAATGAAGGGGGACTAGCACGCCCTCCGCCACCAAGATCCGCAGGTGCCGAATGTTGTTCTCCAAGGCATTTTGAGCCTTACTATGCTCGCATACTTTATTGATTTGCTTTGGTTGTGATACCCCATTTTTGTCAAAAAATGACAAAAAAACAATCTCTGCAATATATCATTATGAATATCAGATGTAGTTCACTATAAAGAGTGCTATACTTCACTATAATCACAAAAATACTTCACTATATATCATGTATACTTACCGCATTTCCAGGTATGCCACCATATTTGATTAATACGTCCTCATCGTCAGCATTCTTCGAATTGTCAATCACCACTATACTTTTAGTACTAAATCTGAAGCATATGGTATAGTAATGTTCTACAGCACATATTGGAAAGAACACCTACATAGATAATAATAATAATTTCAGAATAAAAACAATTAGTAATATAACAAAGAATCAATTGTGTTCAGTATTTACCAAATCTACATCGTCCCATTTGAAATACGGAATTTGTTCAACCTCAGTTTGTAAATTATCACAGAATCTATCAAATAGAGTCATGAGGTCGACCCCATAAGGCCGGTCAACAATTGTATACAGCTGAAAGATGAGACAAGTCAAATCCGGATGGAAATAATTGAAAATGATAGGTTCTGGGAATAAAATGATAGTTTCAGTGGGTAAAATGATAAACTTACTAGTTGCACTTGATATAATTATAGTTGCACTTGATAAAATGATGGTTTCAGGGGATAAAATAATACTTTGACTTTATATAATGACATAAATCGTTTAACACACTGAAATCTTTTGTGTATTAGGAGAGAAACTTCCTGATGCTGCTGCTGATGAAGAAGATAGACAAGCATATATATAATCATGCTTTATAATGAACATATACCATGCAATTTATTTTTCAAAATTTATATTATTCTTACGGATGTGTATGTTGTGAAAAAGAGGCGCCTTGATGAAGATAGAGCCATGTATCCTTCCATATTATTCAAATAAGAAGCCCATGCACTGATCACACCAACTTCTATTAGCGTACATGGCAATAGTGAACATAATTCTCTTTTTGTTACCGTTATGACATTATCATCATACACTATGGCGTCCCTGTTCAAATATGTGTGTGTGTTAGCACATCTTTTGTATATTTTTCTTCTAAATCAGAACTATAATATAAATCTTACTCATTTGATTCATATGTTGTCATAATCCTCAAAAAGATTTGTGACTCCTTCAAGGTAAACTTGGTTTTGGCCTGGACCATCCTCTCCATTTGTTCAATCCTAGCAGTTGCTTGTCAGGGTAAGAATGATATGAAAACTTCACTATATAAGACATATAGTTCACTTCATGTTTGTTAAAAGTGTTGGTGAATGGATGAGATATATCATTGCTTAACACTTACCATGTCTGGATTGTAAACTACTATTTCGGTTGAGGGATTATAATCATTTGTCTCCTGCAAATAGTGAAATGTGATATAACATAAGAATAAAAACTCAAAAAAGTAAATAAATTGTTTCCCAAATCTTAAACGTACTGGTTTCTTTCCCAAGTTAATATCAGGCAAAATTGATGTGCCTTCATTCACTAATTTGCATTTTTCATCATGGGCTTCCATCATTTTTTCCATAAGCTGAATCCATTCTGGATCATCTTCTTGATCCTCTTCCATAGCTTGTGTCATGTTTTCAATTGGCTTAGACACAGCTTGGTCCCCTTGATCAACCTCCACACCAACCATCTTTAGTGCATTTATAGCTGCAACTTTGAAGCAATTGGTGTCATTGGTATTTGCTGGAGCATCCTTTATATACCTCATCATTTTACTAATAGCATCTGCAGCCTCCCTAATTGAACTTTTAATTTCATCACACGAAGGAACTTTATAACTAATATCTTTAACACTCTTTCCTTTATCATGTTTCTTTCTGGCAAGCATTTCTTCTTCATCGTTGGTTTGTGACCTCCCACGCTTTGAAGCTGGAAGACATACAAAAAAAGTGGTCAAATTAATGAAGACACACTTAATATAGCTCAAAATTATTCACTGAGATACTAAATAATGATAAACTTCTTCGCATAAACCGCTGATTTAGAATCTAAAAACCGCTGAGTTAGGATATGGAACAAGGTATGTATTGATGATACAAAACCAAGTATGAAGTAAATTCGAAGAAAATTCATCATGCTGTCATATGTAACTATAAATCTACACTAAAAAATAATAGAATCTAAAAAAAAGGATAATCGCAGGCAAAATGATAAAATCGAGCAAAAACAAAAGTGAAATAAGTAAAAAACTTCATCCAACCTTCCTTCGATGATCCTTGAGCGTTTTTCGACGTCATATTACAGAATTTGGATGGATTTACCTTCGAAACTGAAGAAACTACGGTTTGAATGCGATCGAAGAGTTTGGAAGCGATTCGAAGCGATTCGAAGGGTTTGAGTGTTAGAGAAATTAAATTTAGCGTCTAGTTCACGTTTTCTATCGACGCGCCAATTTGAAAATGAAATGACAATTTTGCCCTTATATATTTTATAAACAAAAGTATCATTTTATCAATTCAAAGTATCAGTCTATCAGTCAGAAATATCATTTTATCAGCTCAGAGTATCATTCTATCCGGCAAAACTATGATTTTGTCAACTCAGAGTATTATTCTATCGGCAAAAGTATCATTTTATCAACTCAGAGTATCATTCTATCAGTCAAAACTATCATTTTATGCAGTAAATCTAACAATTATAAACAAAAGTATCATTTTATCAACTCAAAGTATCATTCTATCAGTCAGAAATATCATTTTATCGGCTGCAAGTATCATTTTGTCATTTTATAGGTTAGAAATATGATTTTATCTACTGCGAGTAACATTTATCATTTTATAAACTCAGAGTATCATTCTATCCGGCAAAACTATTATTTTATATAGTAAACCTAACATTTATAAGCCAAAAGTATCATTTTATCAACTTAAAGTATCATTCATCCGGCAAAACTATCATTTTATAATTTTTATGTCATTTTATCAGCTTATATGCCATTTCTTCAGCTTATATATCATTTTATAAGGTTAGATTATCATTTTATCAGGTTAAAGTTTCATTTTATGACGAATGCATCATTTTATAAACAAAAGTATCATTTTATCAATTCAAAGTATCATTCTATCAGTCAGAAATATCATTTTATCGGCTCAGAGTATCATTTTGTCATTTTATCCCGCAAAATTCAGAGTATCATTCTATCGGCAAGAGTATCATTTTATCAACTCAAAGTATCATTCTATCAGTTAAAACTATCATTTTATGCAGTAAATCTAACATTTATAAACAAAAGTATCATTTTATCAGCTCAAAGTATCATTCTATCAGTCAAAACTATCATTTTATGCAGTAAATCTAACATTTATAAACAAAAGTATCATTTTATCAACTCAAAGAATCATTCTATCAGTCAGAAATATCATTTTATCGGCTGCAAATATAATTTTGTCATTTTATCCGGCAAAACTATGATTTTGTCAAGTCAGAGTATCATTCTATCGGTAAAAGTATCATTTTATCAATTCAGAGTATCATTATATCAGTCAAAACTATCATTTTATGCAGTAAATCTAACATTTATAAACAAAAGTATCATTTTATTAACTCAAAGTATCATTCTATCAGTCAGAAATATCATTTTATCAGCTGCAAGTTTCATTTTGTAATTTTATAGGTTAGAAATATGATTTTATCTACTGCGAGTAACATTTATCATTTTATAAACTGAGAGTATCATTCTATCCGGCAAAACTATCATTTTATATAGTAAACCTAACATTTATAAGTCAAAAGTATCATTTTATCAACTTAAAGTATCATTCTATCCGTCAAAACTATCATTTTATCATTTTTATGTCATTTTATCAGCTTATATGCCATTTCTTCAGCTTATATATCATTTTATAAGGTTAGATTATCATTTTATTAGGTTAAAGTTTCATTTTATGACGAATGTATCATTTTATAAACAAAAGTATCATTTTATCAACTCAAAGTATCATTCTATCAGTCAAAACTATGATTTTATGCAGTAAATCTAACATTTATAAACAAAAGTATCATTTTATCAACTTAAAGTATCATTCTATCAGTTAGAATTATCATTTTATCGGCTGCAAGTATCATTTTGTCATTTTATCCGGCAAAACTATGATTTTGTCAAGTCAGAGTATCATTCTATCGACAAAAGTATCATTTTATCAACTCAGAGTATCATTCTATCAGTCAAAACTATCATTTTATGTAGTAAATCTAACATTTATAAACAACAGTATCATTTTATAAACTCAAAGTATCATTCTATCAGTCAGAAATATCATTTTATCGGCTGCAAGTATCATTTTGTCATTTTATAAGTTAGAAATATGATTTTATCTTCTGCGAGTAACATTTATCATTTTGTAAACTCAGAGTATCATTCTATCCGGCAAAACTATCATTTTATATAGTAAACCTAACATTTATAAGCCAAAACTATCATTTTATCAACTTAAAGTATCATTCTATCCGGCAAAACTATCATTTTATCATTTTTATGTCATTTTATCAGCTTATATGCCATTTCTTCAGCTTATATATCATTTTATAAGGTTCGACTATCATTTTATCAGGTTAAAGTTTCATTTTATGACGAATGTATCATTTTATAAACAAAAGTATCATTTTATCAATTCAAAGTATCATTCTATCAGTCAGAAATATCATTTTATCGGCTAAGAGTATCATTTTTTCATTTTATCCTACAAAATTCAGAGTATCATTCTATCGGCAAAAATATCATTTTATCAACTCAGAGTATCATTCTATCAGTCAAAACTATCATTTTATGCAGTAAATCTAACATTTATAAACAAAAGTATCATTTTATCAACTTAAAGTATCATTCTATCAGTCAGAAATATCATTTTATCGGCTGCAAGTATCATTTTGTCATTTTATAGGTTAGAAATATGATTTTATCTACTGCGAGTAACATTTATCATTTTATAAACTCAGGGTATCATTCTATCCGGCAAAACTATCATTTTATATAGTAAACCTAACATTTATAAGCCAAAAATATCTATCATTTTATCGGCTGAAATTATCATTTTATCGGCTGAAAGTATCAGTTTATATCAAATGGCTTCAATCTGCCTTCTCATTGAATCTACCACAATTTCTTGAATCATGATGACCCATCTCATGACATTTGCCACACCGTCGTTTTGGCTTATTTGCTTTCTTTATTGCACTCTCCCTCTTTGATACCCTGTCACTAGCCGATCCTTTGGTACGAACAACATCCGGAGGATGTACATCAATTACATCAGGTACTGCCATTCCATAAAAATTCTCAACCATCTTTTTCTTTTCAATGACTGAAGGTGTTGCACAATTTCCAAAGATATGTTCTTCCAAATCATCAAGACCAGCACATAACAAAGACAGATGATCCATACTTCCCACAGACTTTTGGACTAATCGATAAAAGTTGGAGAACAACTTTTTCTTAACTTCTTGCTTTTCATCCAAATCTGCAAGGTAAAAGATAACATTATTACAATAAATACTATCATTTCAATGAATGAAAAATAGAGTTTTTACAAATAAGGTTAAAATTGGAGCTCACGTTCAAATGGCAGTTGCTCCTTAAATGGTAGACCATGGGCTGCCTTTAGTAAAGAGCTCTTCAACCACCTTCGACCAAAATATTTCTCAGGAATGAGATTAGCAGACTTATTCTTCAACAAACAAAATATATGACAGCATAACAAACCAATTCTGGAAAACTTCTTACAACTACAGTCGAATGTGTCTTGCTTACAATCATACTTAACATCCCATGTTCTACCATATTGGTCCTTGACCTTATGCATCTTGATGTTATCCTCAACAGTTATCGAAACAATCTCACATACGCTACTTATTTCCTTTTATACATGTTTGAAAATAGAATCAGTGTAGATTGTAGATGCATGCTTCTCAATAGGCAATTGAGTTGACAAATCAGGAATAGTTGAGTAATCCAAGTAGTTCAATCGGTGAATTGGCATTCCTTTGATCTCCCACAGCACAGTTAAAGAAATTGATGAACTGTACAAGATTTGCACGAGGCTTTGTGTAGTTTTTAAAAAAGCTATTCTCGGATTCAGACATCTATGTAGTCCTAAGAAGCGACCCCATGGGAAAATCTCGAAAATAAGTAGGATCCCAGAATTCTCTATCTTCAAACATCGATCCAAACCAGTGGACGTCTTCTAATCCATATCGTTCCATAATATCATTCCATATTATATCAAACTCATCAGGCTATAACAAATCAGACCAAACACGTGCATTAATCTCTATTTTGAAATCTTCACTACCAAGCAAGGATTTGGGCAACTTATCTGACACCTTAACCATAATATGCCACATGCACCATCGGTGCCTTGTTTGTAAAAGTACTTGTTGAACATCAAGTTTCATCCCCCAATCTTGATCAGTGATAATCATTTTGGGTGCAACCCCCATACATCGAACAAAATAGCCAAACAACCAAGAATATGTGTCACGCCCGCATTTTCTAAGGATAGAAAACATGGTTGATCGCGACTAGGGAAGGATTAAAGAAGCGGGAAAGAAATAGGAAAACAACGCAACTCGACCATAGCTCGAAACAAATGGGAATAGCTCGAATAAAATCAGAGTATCTCAACAATCAACATTCAACAACTCAAAAATGAATATTACCTCAACGATACGAGAACTCAAAAGAAAGACAACTACTTAGCGGAAGCATTTCGAGAGAAGGAATATGCCACGTGTGAAGACATGACACATTCTAAACACTTAATTTCTTCAACGGTCTTGCTCAACACCCACCGCACCCGTCACGCTCAACCTGCAATTTTTAAAAGAAAAGCAGGGCTGAGTACTTGATGCACTCAGTGGACTCATGCCGAAAACATTTTATAAAAAGTATTTATCATGCCACCATTGAGTGACCTTGGGGTTTTAACTTTAGAAATCGCCCAAGACACTAAAATCATTTCCATCGTAAAACTCGTGACTGCAGTCATTTTCCCATAGATGTCTACCATATCTGATCCATTGATGACAAGGAATGTGGCCACATTCCAAGTCGCTAGACCGGCCGACCCAAAAGACGGCTCACGATCTCCATAGGTGTACACTAGCCTGAATAGGGACTCACTCCCTAGACAGACCCGAATTCGATTATCCATTGATGGCAAAAGCCACATCAGATAGGTTCCATAGAATAAAACAAAACACGGCATGACAAATATTCATATCATTTTCACATAAAAATATACTTAGGGCATTGCCCATATTTAAAAAGAAAGCCCACCTCGTTTGCTTAAGGCCTTAATTCGAAATTATTTTCCTTCCCTTGATATCACATCTCGCTTGCAAGGAATCGCCTTTAACATTTAAATAACACCTAAATCAACACATTAAATCAAGTAAATAAATAAGATGCATGCACCCTAATTAAAATCGTTTATCTCATTCCTTGGTTTTCGTTTATTCGGCGGCCGCCTAAAGTTCCTCCGTTGGCTCCTCGTATTTCCCCATTAAAACTTAGGTATTTCGATTAACTCCGGCCGTACAACTCAAAAACAAATCGGACTAAAAGTAGTACTTCTATTCACAAAGTAAAACACGCATGCTCCTAATCCCTTTTCTTAATTGAATTCCAATTAGTCCATAGCCCATACCAAATCATGGCCCAACAAAAGCATTAAAAAATATCCTAACACTTAAACTAAAGAAAAAAAAAGAGGCAGTAGCCAAAATATTGCCTGCCACCACACGTTTATACTCCCTTCACAGCAATGTATACCCACCTATTATTATATTTCCAAATCACCCATTTGCATAATGAAAAAAAAAAGAAAAAGAAAATACTAAGAGTGAACTACTCCCAGATTCGTCTTCTTCAATTTAATATAACCTCTCTCTCTCTAGTTCATCCTTTTCTTTGAATCTCCCTTACATAAAATCCACCATATAAAACACCAAACTCCTACCAATTCACAACAAAACAATTCCCCCAAGCAGGCTGAAATTCTCGTCTCTAACTTTTCTTCACAAAATTGATAATCTAGTTACTTCCCACCCCTCTCTCTCGTTCGCTGCTGCTACCGTCGACGGCGCCTCCGTTAGGTAAATCTCTCTTCCCCTCTTAATTCTAAGCTTTAATTCAAACTTTTATTCAATCAACTGTTTAATCTAAGAGAATTGAGGATTTAAACTGTTCAAGGGCTAAGATTTAATTCTAACAGAATCAAGACGAAAGCTTTGAGTGATTATGTGTTATCACGAGGATTTCCAAACGTGTGAATCATTGAATGGTATGCTGTGAAATCAGAATTTAGAGAGTTCAGAATTTGGGGAATTATACCTTCGCATAAAAGAATTTGTCAACAAACATGGAAATTGAAATCACGATCCTCTCAGATTTCAAACTCGTTGGAAGGAAGAAACTGCAGTGGCTTCTCTCTCAGTTCTCTCGCATCGCAGCGCCGCCGTGAGTCGCGGCAGCTGTTGCCGAACCGGACAGCCTTCGGTTCCGTATTCACCGGCTGTTATCCGCCGTCGCCGAGCCCGTGGACCACTCCGTCGTCATCTCTTCTCCCTCCATCCAATCTCTCTCAAAACACAGCGTCTGCCATCTCTTTCTCTAATTTCTAGCTCTCTGATTTTTTTTCTGGAATCGATTGATCTGATAAAATGTGGAGTCAGGGAGAGATATGTATAGGTATAAACCGATTTCATGAGATCATGGGGGGAGATAGAAACCGATTTGTTCCGGATTTTGTGGAACATAATAGTTGACGAGTGAAAAGTGGCATTCAATAGTGATTGGGCTGCAGATTTAAAGTGGGCTCATGAAGAGAAATAAAAAGATGATTTGGGCTTAAAATAAAGTTTCCTCTTTAAGTAATAAAGAAAATTGGGTTAGGAAAGGATAATGGTTTAAGCCCAAAATGTAAAATTCTTCTCTCGACAAAAGAAACAAGGTCGAAAATTTTTTAAGTGCACAAACGACGGTCCTTTCAAGAATACAATAAAAGGGTAGAAAAAGTCGGGGTGTTACAATCTACCCATCTTAACAAAAATTTCGTCCCGAAATTTGCTTGCGTCCTTCGAATAAAGAATTTCTCCATCATCTTGTCTTCCAAGCAGCTTCCTCATGTCGTTTAACATTGTAGTTAAAAGTCGTATAAACGTAATACCTCTGGCATGTCGTAAACGTCATTCTAGCAAAACATTGTAATAATCTGCGTGCTTCTCTGCCTGCTACGAAGGTTATCTCCATCGTATTGCCACTTTTAATAAATTACGCGAGATTAGACTATATTAAATTAAATCACGCACTCTGCATCATCCCTCCTTGTCTTGCACCCTCCTTTGCGTTTGAACTTCATTTCATCTTCGCTATCTTCCACTTCTTGAAATCTTCCTCGTATTCTTTTTGTTCTTGTCGTTCAGGGAAAACATAGGAAAGTAAAAATAGTTCACACATCAAGCTTGCTCCAACGTTTCACGCAATTCCAAGAAAAAGTTTCATGGTCCATCGGCCTCCATTTGCACTCTCGATCTCCTTGCCTCGTCGTGCCTTGACAAATTAGGGGTTCTGAGAGGACGAGATTTTGCACGCGTGTCGCAGGCGCGTGTCCCTTCCTATTCAACAATACTTATACGTTCCCACTTCCCAAAATACTATTAATTAGTATGTGGTAAGTCGGATGTCGATCCCACGAGGAATGGTCGTATCCGTTATGTATTTCAACACTTAAGAGTTTGGCGATGCCGCCACGCTTTAAATTAGGGGTGGGGACTGAACTACGAAATATAAATAACACTTAAACTAATGTGGGAACTAAGAGTGCGAATAAAATGCATTTAAAAGAAAGCATAAAAACTGGAACATAAACTGGGCAAGCTAATAAACTGGGCAAGCTAGCAGCAAGATCAAAACAGTGGCGAGAACTTTGTGAAATAACATTTTCGGGAATAAAATGAACAAGAGGAAAGAAACCTGCTTTTTTCACGAAAATTACTAAGTAAAAGAAGCAAAAGGAACTAAGTAGAAGGCTGCTAAACACTTAACTATGCAAGAGAAACACCAAATCAACAAGTTAGCTACCTAAATATGCCTTGAAAACACCAAATGAAAAGCTGAAAACTTTAACACTTAAACAAGATGAAATAAGCTTCAAGAACACTTAAACATGGTGAAGAAAAGCTAGAAGAATGAAATCAACAAGATCATACAAAGGCATGCAAAAAGAAACGCGACTAGACGACACAAATCACACAACAACCGACTACTTGCACATACTTTTACTTCTCTTTTTTTTGGAACGTTTTTCAACCATGAACAACTCCTAAAATGACTCCTAACATGTTTAGATAACTTAAATAAACAAGGAAATACACCTCAAGAAAGTGGCTTAACACAAACCTAAAATAGCAAACTTGAAAATAAGGTTTTTGAACTAAACAAGCAAGAACATCAACAACCAAACATAAATGCTAAACACTTAGAGAATTAAATACACCAAAAGCTCTTTAATATCAGCCCAACAACCTTAACTAGAGAGTTAAGATTTTGGAAAATGAGTACAACAAGGAACTAGATCATTCAAAGCATTAAAACACTACACAACTACAAGCTTCACCCCATGGTGAGCAAAAGTGGCAATGGCTGCCTATGGTTCGAAATTTGCTTCAAGGATGAGAGAAAACTAAGCTTAGAGAGAGAAAATAAAACTAACTAAGCTAGCTAAAGAGTGGGGTGGTTCAAAAGTGGTTGAAAAGTTATCCAAAAGATAAGATTTGTTGTTTTTTGTTCATATCTTTCAACAAATCTGATGTGGAAGTCTTATCCACTCCCCATGATGGTAGTTGGCTTCTTTTGCCTTCAAAAGTGTTGCTTGTGGGCGCTGATAGCACAAAGACTCGTCAACTTAGCTTTGAAAAGCGACTTTGAAGAGCTGTCAACATTGCTCGGACACTGGCCAATCCATCAAACTGGGCAGTTTGTGTCTTGTGGATTCCTTCCTTCTCATAATATTGAATTTGCATCCAATTTGCCTCTACTTTTGCATGTAATCCAGAATCCATTCCATTAGCATGCTCGTCGGACCACTCCATTCATTTCCTGGCAAAACATGCATCTTTATATGCAAATTTTCAACAATATAGCATGAAAAGTGATCAAATTCGTGTGACGAAAACTAGCCTATCAAACCTCCTCACACTTGGATCATACTTGTCCCAAGTATGTGGTTGGACATTTTACTCAATTGCCAGTTTAAGTCACTCCCCTCTACTTTCTAGACAAACACACACACACACACACACTAACTAAAACAAAATATAACACAAAGACATTTACTAAACACAAACAAACACAACGACTCGAGAAACACATGAAAGACAAACCAAGCAAGTTGTATGAAAAGCGTAATGATATCCCCAAGAACCAAGCTCAAAACAGATTTTTAATGCATAATTTTTTTTAAAACATAATTTTCTTCATCGAACAATGTGGTTCCAATCGTCGGTCTCATCAAGATAGTTAAGCACATATCAACAAGCAAAAGATTCACTCCCTGGCCCTCTCTAATTGTAAGGACAATTCTCTCAAGAATAATGATGAAAATGCAATCAAGGAGATATCACTTTATCACATGTAGCTCAAGAGGGTCTTGCACGGGATGTAATGGGGCTTGGGACCATTTAAATATTGTCGGTTAGATCCTAGGGGTCTTAAGCTAGTGAGTGTAGTACAAAAAAAAACTTGTGCTTATTCTCCAAAGGGATACTTAGAAACTCCAAACATAATCACCCACAATCAAACCAACAGTAGAGATGCACTTCATTTTCTTCTTCTTCTTTTTCATCTTTTTTTTTTCTTTTTCTTCTTCGATCTACCTTCCCACTCTTTCCTTGCCATTTTCTCTTTGTTTAGCTTCCTTCCCATTTTTCCCTTCTTTTTTCTGTTTTTTCTTTTTCTTTCTTTCTTCCTCTTTTTCTTTTCATGATAGCGACTTTTTTTTTCTTTTTTTGGTGAGTGGAGGTAGATTTGTTTTTTTTACATTCACAATTGATATCTCTTTCCCAAAAGGTGGTGATTATGTAGGAGCAACTAAGCACATTTATTTTGCACAAGAGGGAAACCATTTTCGAACTTGAAAAGAAATTTAGGCTCAAAGTTTCAAAGTGGCAACTAGGGGTAACTCTTTTTGGTTGATGTAATCACAAAGAATAAGGCTCAATTTGGCTTTTCCTAGTGCCCTCTATCTATGCCATAGTGACCAAGCGGTATCAACTATCATGCAATGCAATGTCATTCCTCGCTCGAAAACATGTAGAAAGTGTTCTACTTTGAGGCTTTGAACCTTACCATTTGTGGGTTTTTATGCAAGTGGTAGTGCTTCACATTTCCATCACACTCAACTTCATTCAATCAAAACCACAAGTTCTTGAATAGATTTTTCAAAACAAAGCAACTCATGTTTTTTTTTTGCTACGATTCAATAGGGGAATCATTACCAAATCATTCATCGAGGCTTGGAAAAAAGATAAAACACAACTCATTACAAAAACGACACAACACCAACACGACCAAACAATAAAACAAACCCCCTCCTCACACTTAGACCTTGCTTGCCCTCAAGCAAGTTTGGTTAAAATGTTGAAAAAGGAAACACATCACTTAAAACATAGAAAACCAAGAACAACACACAAGAATCTCGCCTCCTCACACTTGGGCATTGCTTGCTCGAGAGCTAGTAGACCAAGTGTTTAGAGAGAGGTTACTAACAACACGAAATACAATTACAAAGGCCGGCAAGGCCACAAAACATGCAAAACAAGGTCGACAAGGCCACAACACCAAAAAACTTTAAGTAAACACATACATCACACATACAACATATATACACAACAAATAAAAGAGAGGGTTGGATAGAAATCACCTCCCCCGCCATTTGCGGGGGGTACGGGCTGTTGCGGCAGATGGTGGCGGAGCTGGTGCAACTGCCTCCTTGGGTTTCGATCCCAGCCTCATGTGCTGGGTTGGCGGCTCCTTCAGATTCAGCTACTTTATCCACGTTGGCATCCAGACTGCCCTGTTCAACAAACTGGGCAGGATACATGTGTTCTTCCAAAAAAACATCATCAAATCTTGCTTTCCAATCCTTCCAAGTAGACGCATTCAACTTCCTTTTAGGATCCCTGTAGAGTTTGGAACCCTTCTCTGAACTCATGTAAAACACACAAACATCGGGGCTTATACATATGATGTCGTCGGCCGAAGTCCAACCGGTCACCTCCTTATGCCACTTCAAAACCTTGATTGGCTCTTTTTCTTGACTCTTGTGTAATATACTCTTGATGATCATGGATATGGTGTCATTTTTTTCCAAAGATTTGAGTTTGGAAGGAAACGCAATCGGCTCCAATTTAGGTGGATGAATCTCCAATGATAGCAACTCTTTCTCCACTCTTGGACTGGGCAGTTCATTCTGACTGGGCAGTTCCTTAGGATCAGAGAGTTTACATCTCTCAGGTGGGTTTGTGTGATCCCTCTTTTTGCACCAAGTCATTATTTCAGCCTCTATCTCCTCATCACCAAGCCTTTGAGTATTGAACAACTTGCATTTACTAAGTCCTTCGAGCTCAACTTGTTCTTCAATGAAGGGCAATGGATACATATCTTGCAAAAACTCGACATCAAGAAAGTCGGGACCTTTTAACTCTTTGATCAACTTTTCACCTTGGCCATTTTCCATATCACTATTAATGCTAATGGGGAGAGTGTCATTTTCCCCAAAGCAGACATGCTTAAGGTTAGTAGGCAGCGTCTTCAATTCCAATTTTGGAGGCCGAACTTCCGACGACACCAATTCCTCTTCTGCCCTAAGACTGGGCAGGTTGCACTGACTGGGCAGTTCGTCTGGATTGGGCAGGTTACTGGCAGATTTTGCATGCTCCATTTTGTTGCACCACTTTGTGATAGCCTCTTCTGGTCTCAAAGGTATGGGTATAGGCCCATCGGATTGAATGATGATTTTCTCTTCAATCTCCTCATCGCTATCCTCTTCATCTTCAAACCAAGCAATCACCTGACATGGGCAGTGTGTTGCACTAGGCAGTCTGGGACCCTGTTCCAATGATTCCCTCGGTCCGTTGTTTGAGTTATTGTTGAATGATGCTTTCAACTCTTGCCCGGACCTAAGGGTAATCTGATTAAGGTTCTCCTCTCTTGGTAGTTGCACTTGAGCCGGAATTCCTCCACCATTCCCACGCATATCATTGATGCAAGTCACCAATTGTGTCATTTGGCGTGCAAGATGATCAAGACTAATCATTTGCTCATATTGTTCGTCATGCATCTCATGCACCACATTGTAATTGGCTTGCAAATTGTTTTGCATGAGTTGTTGGGATGTGATTAGATCCTCCATCATTTCTTCTAAGCACTTGTGCGGCATTGGTGGATGATTTGATTGATATTGGCTGAATTCTTGTGGCTGGAAACACGGAGGGAATTCTTCTTGATCGGGAGGCCAATAAACATGATTTTCGTCTGACCCTTGGAAAGCTTGGTGGTGTCCTTGTGGTGGTGGGCCTTGATATTGTTGGTTCGGATGGGTCCATTCAAAATAGGAGTAATCACCCCATCCATATTCGTAAGGATCTATGAAATGATCCATGCTGCCCTTTAATGGTGCACCACTCTCGTCATTGCTTCTTGAATGGGTTTCCTCGTCAGTTCACTCCTACCTTATGACTCTTCAAACTGGACTGTCTGGTGAACTGGGCAAGTACATGGACTGCCCAGGCCAAAAAGCCTAGTTTCAGCTTGTTTTGTCAAACGTGCATCCTTGTGCAACCTCTTCACCGTTTTCTCAATTTCAATATCGAACAGCAGCCTTGGAAAAGAGGACCTGCTCATAAACTAAAAATAAAATAAAGAGAAAAAAGAAAAACAACAACAAAAAAACAATTCAAAAACTATATACAACAAGTATAGAAAAACATAACAAGACAACAACACCGTTCCCCGGCAACGGCGCCATTTGAGAGGACGGAATTTTACACGCGTGTCGCAGGCGCGTGTCCCTTCCTATTCAACAATACTTATACGTTCCCACTTCCCAAAATACTATTAATTAGTATGTGGTAAGTCGGATGTCGATCCCACGAGGAATGGTCGTATCCGTTATGTATTTCAACACTTAAGAGTTTGGCGATGCCGCCACGCTTTAAATTAGGGGTGGGGACTGAACTACGAAATATAAATAACACTTAAACTAATGTGGGAACTAAGAGTGCGAATAAAATGCATTTAAAAGAAAGCATAAAAACTGGAACATAAACTGGGCAAGCTAATAAACTGGGCAAGCTAGCAGCAAGATCAAAACAGTGGCGAGAACTTTGTGAAATAACATTTTCGGGAATAAAATGAACAAGAGGAAAGAAACCTGCTTTTTTCACGAAAATTACTAAGTAAAAGAAGCAAAAGGAACTAAGTAGAAGGCTGCTAAACACTTAACTATGCAAGAGAAACACCAAATCAACAAGTTAGCTACCTAAATATGCCTTGAAAACACCAAATGAAAAGCTGAAAACTTTAACACTTAAACAAGATGAAATAAGCTTCAAGAACACTTAAACATGGTGAAGAAAAGCTAGAAGAATGAAATCAACAAGATCATACAAAGGCATGCAAAAAGAAACGCGACTAGACGACACAAATCACACAACAACCGACTACTTGCACATACTTTTACTTCTCTTTTTTTTGGAACGTTTTTCAACCATGAACAACTCCTAAAATGACTCCTAACATGTTTAGATAACTTAAATAAACAAGGAAATACACCTCAAGAAAGTGGCTTAACACAAACCTAAAATAGCAAACTTGAAAATAAGGTTTTTGAACTAAACAAGCAAGAACATCAACAACCAAACATAAATGCTAAACACTAAGAGAATTAAATACACCAAAAGCTCTTTAATATCAGCCCAACAACCTTAACTAGAGAGTTAAGATTTTGGAAAATGAGTACAACAAGGAACTAGATCATTCAAAGCATTAAAACACTACACAACTACAAGCTTCACCCCATGGTGAGCAAAAGTGGCAATGGCTGCCTATGGTTCAAAATTTGCTTCAAGGATGAGAGAAAACTAAGCTTAGAGAGAGAAAATAAAACTAACTAAGCTAGCTAAAGAGTGGGGTGGTTCAAAAGTGGTTGAAAAGTTGTCCAAAAGATAAGATTTGTTGTTTTTTGTTCATATCTTTCAACAAATCTGATGTGGAAGTCTTATCCACTCCCCATGATGGTAGTTGGCTTCTTTTGCCTTCAAAAGTGTTGCTTGTGGGCGCTGATAGCACAAAGACTCGTCAACTTAGCTTTGAAAAGCGACTTTGAAGAGCTGTCAACATGGCTCGGACACTGGCCAATCCATCAAACTGGGCAGTTTGTGTCTTGTGGATTCCTTCCTTCTCATAATACTGAATTTGCATCCAATTTGCCTCTACTTTTGCATGTAATCCAGAATCCATTCCATTAGCATGCTCGTCGGACCACTCCATTCATTTCCTGGCAAAACATGCATCTTTATATGCAAATTTTCAACAATATAGCATGAAAACTGATCAAATTCGTGTGACGAAAACTAGCCTATCAGGTTCACCCCAAACTTTCAGATTCTCGTTCGTTTGTGTCACTAGGGAAAGTGATAGATTATTTCAACTTAAAACTACGGTGTGCGCGTATTTAATCTAGCCTACAACATAAGCACTCTATGTTCGCCACATACTTCATCATCTCTCATCTCAACATCTACCACAATTAACGGCATTCATACCACAAGATAAACACACCACATTTTCACATCTCATAGCTAAACACTTTCGCACCTCACATTTGCATTCATAAAATTTTGACACAAAAGCTTTCTTCAAACTCTTTCACACTTTCCTAAAATTTCCACATCTCACTTTTAAAGTAAAAGTTTTGACTCAAAACTAAAATATACTTTCGCATAAACTTTCATCCATCGTATAAAACACTCCATAGAATAACGCATCATACTTTGCACCTCATAACATAAATATCATCATACTTCCATAGCTCAATTTTCCAAACGAAAAAGTTAAAACTATTTTTCTCGAAACTCAAAAAATTTCGAATAATTCATAAACACAGTATTTCCATTGATCATTTTTTTCATAAAAGATAAATCACCCCATTGCATAACATACATCTTTGTATCACCATAGATTTTCATCTTCTCGCAAAACATACACCCACATATATATACCATAGCTCCTCTATCCCATTGTAAAACATACTTTGTTTTCATAACCATAGCTCTTCTATCTCATTGTAAAACAAACTTTGTTTTCATAACCATAGCTCATATATCCCATTGTAAAACATACTTTGTTTTTCCTAACCATAGTTTCTCTTCTCCTTTCCTGAAAACTTTCTCATAAATTTTTTTCATAAATTAAATTACCTCTTTCTTGATTGAGCGTGGCGAAGCGGGATGTTGAGCCTTCAATGCATAATTATTATTATCATTATTATTATTATCACTATTATTTTAGTCTAGCGAAACAAGTCTAGACTAAGACTGAAAAAGACTCTCGGGTCCAGAGCGGAAAGAAAAACCTGGCTCTGATACCACTTTGTCACGCCCGCATTTTCTAAGGATAGAAAACATGGTTGATCGCGACTAGGGAAGGATTAAAGAAGCGGGAAAGAAATAGGAAAACAACGCAACTCGACCATAGCTCGAAACAAATGGGAATAGCTCGAATAAAATCAGAGTATCTCAACAATCAACATTCAACAACTCAAAAATGAATATTACCTCAATGATACGAGAACTCAAAAGAAAGACAACTACTTAGCGGAAGCATTTCGAGAGAAGGAATATGCCACGTGTGAAGACATGACACATTCTAAACACTTAATTTCTTCAACGGTCTTGCTCAACACCCACCGCACCCGTCACGCTCAACCTGCAATTTTTAAAAGAAAAGCAGGGCTGAGTACTTGATGCACTCAGTGGACTCATGCCGAAAACATTTTATAAAAAGTATTTATCATGCCACCATTGAGTGACCTTGGGGTTTTAACTTTAGAAATCGCCCAAGACACTAAAATCATTTCCATCGTAAAACTCGTGACTGCAGTCATTTTCCCATAGATGTCTACCATATCTGATCCATTGATGACAAGGAATGTGGCCACATTCCAAGTCGCTAGACCGGCCGACCCAAAAGACGGCTCACGATCTCCATAGGTGTACACTAGCCTGAATAGGGACTCACTCCCTAGACAGACCCGAATTCGATTATCCATTGATGGCAAAAGCCACATCAGATAGGTTCCATAGAATAAAACAAAACACGGCATGACAAATATTCATATCATTTTCACATAAAAATATACTTAGGGCATTGCCCATATTTAAAAAGAAAGCCCACCTCGTTTGCTTAAGGCCTTAATTCGAAATTATTTTCCTTCCCTTGATATCACATCTCGCTTGCAAGGAATCGCCTTTAACATTTAAATAACACCTAAATCAACACATTAAATCAAGTAAATAAATAAGATGCATGCACCCTAATTAAAATCGTTTATCTCATTCCTTGGTTTTCGTTTATTCGGCGGCCGCCTAAAGTTCCTCCGTTGGCTCCTCGTATTTCCCCATTAAAACTTAGGTATTTCGATTAACTCCGGCCGTACAACTCAAAAACAAATCGGACTAAAAGTAGTACTTCTATTCACAAAGTAAAACACGCATGCTCCTAATCCCTTTTCTTAATTGAATTCCAATTAGTCCATAGCCCATACCAAATCATGGCCCAACAAAAGCATTAAAAAATATCCTAACACTTAAACTAAAGAAAAAAAAAGAGGCAGTAGCCAAAATATTGCCTGCCACCACACGTTTATACTCCCTTCACAGCAATGTATACCCACCTATTATTATATTTCCAAATCACCCATTTGCATAATGAAAAAAAAAAGAAAAAGAAAATACTAAGAGTGAACTACTCCCAGATTCGTCTTCTTCAATTTAATATAACCTCTCTCTCTAGTTCATCCTTTTCTTTGAATCTCCCTTACATAAAATCCACCATATAAAACACCAAACTCCTACCAATTCACAACAAAACAATTCCCCCAAGCAGGCTGAAATTCTCGTCTCTAACTTTTCTTCACAAAATTGATAATCTAGTTACTTCCCACCCCTCTCTCTCGTTCGCTGCTGCTACCGTCGACGGCGCCTCCGTTAGGTAAATCTCTCTTCCCCTCTTAATTCTAAGCTTTAATTCAAACTTTTATTCAATCAACTGTTTAATCTAAGAGAATTGAGGATTTAAACTGTTCAAGGGCTAAGATTTAATTCTAACAGAATCAAGACGAAAGCTTTGAGTGATTATGTGTTATCACGAGGATTTCCAAACGTGTGAATCATTGAATGGTATGCTGTGAAATCAGAATTTAGAGAGTTCAGAATTTGGGGAATTATACCTTCGCATAAAAGAATTTGTCAACAAACATGGAAATTGAAATCACGATCCTCTCAGATTTCAAACTCGTTGGAAGGAAGAAACTGCAGTGGCTTCTCTCTCAGTTCTCTCGCATCGCAGCGCCGCCGTGAGTCGCGGCAGCTGTTGCCGAACCGGACAGCCTTCGGTTCCGTATTCACCGGCTGTTATCCGCCGTCGCCGAGCCCGTGGACCACTCCGTCGTCATCTCTTCTCCCTCCATCCAATCTCTCTCAAAACACAGCGTCTGCCATCTCTTTCTCTAATTTCTAGCTCTCTGATTTTTTTTCTGGAATCGATTGATCTGATAAAATGTGGAGTCAGGGAGAGATATGTATAGGTATAAACCGATTTCATGAGATCTTCCGGATTTTGTGGAACAGAATAGTTGACAAGTGAAAAGTGGCATTCAATAGTGATTGGGCTGCAGATTTAAAGTGGGCTCATGAAGAGAAATAAAAAGATGATTTGGGCTTAAAATAAAGTTTCCTCTTTAAGTAATAAAGAAAATTGGGTTAGGAAAGGATAATGGTTTAAGCCCAAAATGTAAAATTCTTCTCTCGACAAAAGAAACAAGGTCGAAAATTTTTTAAGTGCACAAACGACAGTCCTTTCAAGAACACAATAAAAGGGTAGAAAAAGTCGGGGTGTTACAATATGAGTCTCTACCTTCACTTGATAACAATCCAGCTCCAAATGTAACTGCTCTGGAATGGTTATCTTTTTCAGTGAATGGAGCAAAAATCATGCAATACCTTCAAAACATAACATAAAAATAAGTTATATTTTCATGCGTACAGAAAAGTACTCCCTCCGTTCCATAGTAGTGGAGTCATTTTGCCATTTTGGTACATTCCATTGTAGTGGAGTCATTTCCCTTTTTAGTAAAAGTTAACACATTTCTTCTCACTTACTTTACTCTCTCTTACTTTATTCTCTCTTCATCTCTCTACTTTCTTAATCTCCGTGCCGAAAAGAAATGCCCCCACTACTATGGAATGGAGGGAGTATCAGTTATCAGCTATAACTATCATTTTATCAACAAAAAGTATCATTGCATCCACTGAAATATAATTGTATCAGCAAAAAAATATCATTGTATTAGCAAAAAGTATCATTGTATCAGCAAAAAGTATCATTTTAGGTCTATTAGCAACAAAAGTAATATACCTGTTAGTGTTGTATGTTGAATCAAATGAAATTACATCTCCAAACATATGATAATTTCGCTTTGAAATAGCATCAGCCCAGAAGAGTTTAGTAACTTTCCATGAGATCCTATCTAAATTTCATAATAGAAGGCATCAGATAATTCATTTTGAGAACGCATATAATCAAAAATCATTTGAGCATCTGAACCATCAATATTGGACATAATATCACGATAAACATTTCTAATATCAATAATATCACATCCAACATTTTCAGGTCCACTCATTATCTCCTTCAAAAGTTTGAATGTTTGAGTGGGACCAATATTACTCCTGCCACAATCCTCCATAAAACTTCGATGGATAGGATCCAGACTGCGATTGGCCGTCATAAAATGACTATGCTCATCCGCAACCATTAAGTGATTATGATACTCAACAAACTGATAAAACTCATACCCGCTGCTAATACCATCTGAAAAATATCTCAAGTTAAGCTTAGCAAGACATTCACACCTAAACGACCGACACCTACGCTTCTTAACAGACACTTCAGTTGATTTGGATGTATGACCAGGTATAAAACTCTTAGAGCCTTGTCTGCTGCAAGCCAAATACTGCCACTTAATAATACCATGAACTGATTTGTTGCCCAGTTTACGAATGCCAAAACCAACTGAACGGGCATAGTGTTCATAGAAACCAGATGCTTGTACTAATGTATTGAATTTCATACCAATCATTGGCTTCAAAGCATCATCACAAACAGAAATGTACTAACCTACAAATCAGTAAAAGTATCATTTTATCAACTCAGAGTATCATTTTATTAGGAAAAACTATAATCAGAAAAAGTATCATTTTATAAACTCAGAATGTCATTGTATCCGGCCAAACTATCATTTTATGTTGCAAACCTAAAATTTATAAGCCAAAAGTATCATCTTAACACATAATCGGCACAATACATAATATACAAACCTACAAAGCAGTAAAAGTATCATTTTATCAACTCAAAGTATCATTTTTATAAGGTTACTGTCATTTTATCCGCTTAAATTATCATTTTATCAGGTAAAAGTATCATTTTATTAAACAAAAATGTCATTTTATACACCAAAAATACCTATCATTTTATCTGCTGAAAGTATCATTCTATCCGGCAAAACTATCATTTTATGCAGTAAACCTAACATTTATAAGCAAAACGTATCATTTTATTAACTCAGAGTATCATTCTATCCCGAAAAAACTATCGTTTTTATAAGGTTACTGTCATTTTATCTGCTTAAATTATCATTTTATCAGGTAAAAGTATCATTTTATTAAACAAAAATGTCATTTTATACACCAAAAATACCTATCATTCTATCTGCTGAAAGTATCATTCTATCCGGTAAAACTATCATTTTATGCAGTATACCTAACATTTATAAGCAAAAAGTATCATTTTATTAACTCAGAGTATCATTCTATCCGGCAAACTATCATTTTATCAGTTTTATGTCATTTTGTCACGTTAAAGTATCATTTTATCAGCTTATATGTCATTTCTTCAGCTAAACTATCATTTTTATAAGGTTACTGTCATTTTATCCGCTTAGATTATCATTTTATCAGGTAAAAGTGTCATTTTATGACAAACGTATCATTTTATAAACAAAAATATCATTTTATGTGCTGAAAGTAACATTTTGTTAACAGCACAGGTTGCAAAACTATCAACTCAGAATATCATTGTATCCGGCAAAACTATCATCAGAAAAAGTATCATTTTATCAACTCAGAATATCATTGTATCCGGCAAAACTATCATTTTATGCTGCAAACCTAAAATTTATAAGCCAAAACTATCATCTTAACACAACGGCAATACATAATTTAATTAAATAAGAATTTCAGTACATTAGAAAC